>NW_017306130.1:153663-187230 GCF_001594115.1 Trachymyrmex septentrionalis
CTCTCTCTCTCTCTCTCTCTCTCTCTCTCTCTCTCTCTCTCTCCATCGTCTCGCTGAGGGAGATAGAAATAAAAAAAGATAGTTCTAAAAAATAGTAAATCAAATGCCAATTTGAGCCACTAATTAAATGTATTAAATTAGTAATTTTTACGTTTAATATTCACTTTGAATAAATGGTATAAAAATACACACTAATAACCAGTGTTGGCTCAAATTGGCATTTAATTTATTATTTTTTAGAATTTTCTTTAGAACCTATTGATTGTATTGCTTAAAAAAAGATAGATATTATCTAGTCTATCGCTGGACAGAGGTCTAGCATTCATTCATTTCATTTTCTCTCTGTTTCGCTCAACGAGATGATATAAAAGGAAAGCGCTTAGTTCGCGAGCTAAGTTTTGGACGAGCCTGATGTAGATTATATAGACTAACGTAAATCCATTTTATCATTCCCAACACCTATCTAAGTTACGAAAAATTTTAAGTAAAATAATATTTTCGTCCTAAAGCGGAGATATTTTACGGAGATATTTTCTATAAACATCTAGTTTATAACAAAATTGTTTTTCAATTTGATTGTCAGTTGTCAAAGGTAACGTTAAACACAATTTTTTAATAAATCAAGACGATTTATGTCTCAAACGTTTAGAATTCTCCTTATACGTAGAATATATAAATTACAACGTAAATGCTAGGCATGATAAATCATACATGATCAGTATTCAACATCGTGCGGCAATTGCCTAGCATCAAAATATGGTAGGGTCAACGGCAGGGTGTATTGGCACTAAGAATAGCATGTACTGTAACCAGTTCGGCGGTTACTCGAGATTACGAAGCTCCGATGTCGGAGGGAAGGTAAAATGTGGGTCAACTGTCTTTTGCAAGACAGTCCGGCGAAATCTAAGGCGGGAACCTCTTATTTGTATTTTTCAACGCCCCAAATAAATCTAAGATGTCATGATTTTACTAAAAAATGTTGAATTCGATTTGAAAATATAATAGAATATCTATATATATATTTCAAATTTATGTTAATGAGATTATTATTAAGATTATAAATAAAGATTTAAATAAGAATTAGTAATCACTTTTAGGTTTTTGCAACAAATACAAATAAAATCATTTTTATATTAACTTAAGTTATATGTAAGTAGGTCAATAGTAGTTGACTCATTGCAATAAGATAATTAAGTCTACTTCTATCTCTGTACGTCGGACAAAGTCTAGTCAGTTAATTACGATAAACAGCTAATTGTATACATTGTTAGAAATGTTCTTAAATTTCATTAAATTTTAAGTCACACAATTTGAACTTAATTTCATGACATTACATTAAATTTAATGTATTTATAACTAAAAAGTATTATATATTTGTGTACGTATACACACACAATCAAATTTTATGTACTTTTCATAAAATTTAAACTACATTAAATCTCATAAATTTAATGTACACGTTCATTACATTTAAGTAATTACTGTAACTTAATTTTCAGTTGAATCATTCATTACTCTTAATTTCGTTCATAACCACGAGCTTCATTTACATATAAAGGAAGCTCGTGGTTACATGTCTAACAGTGTAACGACACGCTGTTAACCGCAGAATAGCAACACTTTCCGCAATTAGTATCTCGCAATTAGTCCTGCACATTGTTCACTCGATTGTCTTCACGAGCAAATTCCGAAACCGGTCTTGTCGCGCCGATTCTCGATCGTGAACGATGATCAAGCGTTTCAGACCACTGATCGATTTTTACTCTCCGAGAAACGTCATCAGCGAGCTTCAGCCGGCGGCACTAAAAAGTCCGTGGTTTCGAATTCACAACGCTCAATTACTTGCTCAATGGACTCGCCAATTATGTCACACACGATCGAGCATGCGGAATCTCTCGAGGCCATTACATTACTCCGCGAATGCATTAATGTTTCAACGCCGGCGCTGTTGACGCGGTGATCTAAATTAGTCCGAGATTAATGTGGACAGAGTGAAAGAGCTCGTGATCCTAAATTTACTTCCATCTACTCTCGACCGATATTTACATATATGATTGCACGTTAACTCTACACGATTTTCAATCAAGGGGAACACCTGTCAATCATTGATAAAAGCGTGCCATGCGTACACGTCATTCGTGAATTAGTATCGCTTTAGCATCTAATAACTTAGAACGTGTAATATCCTTGAGTATATGGAAATTTCAAGACAGCAAGCAAGATCTAACTTTTTCCATTAAACAAAAATCTCATTAGCTGTTTGTAATCTTATAAATGTTACATTGTGATGTTTCAATCAAAATTTATTTTTCGACGCTTTGTCATACGCAAGAGTTAGTAAATTCTACATAATTAAATTTTCTACCCTTCGACGAGAGGTCTCTCAAAGTTAATGATCACCGAGAATTAGGCCTCTACGAATCATAATCAGTTGAAGCGCCATTAACGCGTCGTCTGGCAAAATTAAGATAACCAACGTCTACGATCTCGTTACCTTTATCGTCAAAATGGATTATGTTGCATCTATCATCAGCCGCGATATCGCATTTATAGACTGCACCTCCTCGGTAGACGCCAACTTGCGCAGTTTCAGCCTCTGGTGCGCCCACGATTGCCCTGAAAGAAAAATAAGTAACACGTTATCACAGCGAAATCGAATACCAACGAAAGCATCAACGCTGCAGCTTCAATTTAGGCTTCGTTATATAGGCTTGTTTGTCTCGAGATCACCATTTGCAATTGTCAATTGTTTTGTAAAGGCAATCGCGTTTAAGATTGATTTCATCGATATTATCACTTGTATCTATTTAAACGGCTCTCGATAACGGATCCGACGCAGTGCATTCGAGATTTGAGGTCAGTGCTCGTGGATTATTTTGAGCAATGGCGCGAGATCTAGCAGCAAGGTCCGACTAATGGATGAACGATGAATCGTGTTCGATGAACAGCTTTTGCTGTCAGAATCTCAGATACAGCTGCCAGGGTCTATTGAGATGTCAAGAACTGCCAATTATGTGCTCTGAACTAGGCAATACTATACTCGAGAAGAGTCATCAAAATGGTGCGCGTGATCGTACCATTTGCTTCTCAATAATTTTCTTTCCTCTCTTACCGAGAAAGCACTACAATCTGACTTATTCCTGACCCCGCAATCTCATATCACTAATAGGCTTCCTTTCAATGCTTCGCTCGTTATATCGATCGTTTTAAGTCTTCTCTCTAATCTGCCTTACTCTCTCTCTCTGTTTTTTTTTTCATTATCTTTCCATTACCTACATCAACTTATTATTCGCTCGCAAGAATGGGAATTAATTTCTTTTGTCATGTAACCTTTTCGCAAGATATGTTATCTAATTGATTGGAATGACCGCCGTTGTTTCAAGCAAATCGTAATGCATTTTCAAGCGGCGATAAAGTGTCGATAAGAAATTAATCGTGAATAGTAGCCGAGTAAAATGGCAGGCACAGGCGCTATAATTCTAAGTCGTTTTCGAAGGAAAGCATTGTGACGCGTCGTAATTACTCTGAGAGATCTCTTTCGCGCGAAAATGGCTTTATTAACGCAACTTTTATTACATTACCATAATTAATCTTAACGGCAACGCCCTGGGCGTCAAATAATGCGATTAAGTGCGGGGCCGACGTGAGAAAAAACAAACTGCGGTGAAATAACGAAGGTCCCCCCCCCCCCCCCCCCGACACCTTCAATTACGTTAACGATCGCCGCTTTGCGTGCCAAATTGGCCATTACCGTTATTGAACGGAAGACGCCTTTTTTTACACGAGCGCCTTTCCCTACGGATTCGGCGGTATTCCCGATGTTAGAATAATTGTGGAACCAGGTATTCTCAAGTCCAATTTATTTATCCGCATAATATAATTTATTGTCCGGCGTGCCATGCCGGTGCGAGGGCCAGTCCGATGTAACGCGACGTTCCCAAAGAGACGTGAATAAAAGAACACGATGTGACCGCGGGCATTATCAGCGCACCCAGATAATATGAAAATGGGATGGCGTAAGACAATCGATCGTATAATTATCTCTGGAGGGTGTGTCCAGCACTCAAAAAGAGCATTCCAGTATTATCCCTGACCTACCGATTAGATAATTAATTTCACTAGCGTTGAAAAATACCAAACTTACGCATAGGATGATGTGCCTGGATGATTTTTACTTTGATGACTAATCTTTTCCTTCATCAATCGATAATTCTTTGTTCTTGCAAGTTTCTTCTCCGATTTTGGCTGTTATCTCTAAAAACCGAGTTATAGCTATTTCAAAGAAAAGAACTTGAAAATCCAAGAAACTGCTTCGAATGGGATGAATAAGCAACTTATCGAAGATAATTTTCGATAAGTTAAAATCCTCTCCGCGCGTTCTTTCTCAAAATTCTTTTTAACAAACAGTTTGACTACGAAAAGCTTTTCCGGATATTGCTATGTTTACTTTATGACAAACGATATGACAAACGATGTGACTTCTATCATCTAGCATCGTTAGCTGATTCCGGAATATTAGCTCGACAGGGAGAAGGGTAAAAGCTTTCTTTCCTCCAAACGGAAATTATCTCGTCGATATACCTACGCGATACGACGAGATCGCAGTGACATACTTTGTGTTAACTTTCTGAGATATCGCAACATTATATTGCCAATAAAAAAAGAAAATTATATATATGCTTTAATTTTCATATCAAAGAGGGACTTGGTTTGATAAAAATCTCTTAACCGAACACACACATCTATCTATATTATTTAGTGTCTAAATAAAATCCGCAGGCTAAATATTGTTATTTGCTAAACCTATTTCTAAGTCTACATTCATTTATATTATATTTATTCTTCATGTTGCGCATTGAGATTAAATATGTGAGTAATTGCGTACATATACATTAAATTATACGTGAATAATTAATCAAATTGAATTCAAGAGAAATTGCACCATTAGAATGGCGTATAATATATATATATATTCTTCAAATCATAGAACGATGACGAAGCGATCATCTTCAAAAGAGTCGAATGAATAATTATCTGCTCGCACAATTTAACTCTGATCCACTGACCCAGTTTTTGGTAACGCTGCTAATTTAAAGCCCATTAACATCGAGACGCGCTGAATAAACCGATAACCGATAACTTCGGCCATTGTTCTTCGTCTAATCATTCTAATCTGCGCCGGGAAATTGAATCGGCAATGATTACACCATCCCATATCGCGCGCAATTAGTATTATTAAGGCTCGACCTATGCCCGCGCTTGAATAGGCATTGACGATCAATCATAATTTAAACGACGTTTAAGCTATATCGCAACTTAACGTTTGTACATGTAATAAGATCTTCCAAGTTGCCCGGTGTTGCATACGCAATTATTCAAGTGTATTATTATTTATTATCAGTGGAAATCTCGGCGCGAAACAGATTCCGTATCGTAGGTCTCCATCATAAAACCACATGGAGATACCATTGCATGTAGCAACCTTGGCACACATCGGCTTCTGGGTTGCATGATCTGGGTGTGCAGTGTGCGTAGGTAAGCGCCACACACATACTCACACGTGGAAAGAGACGAGCCGATTATGCCGCTTATGTAAGCGATTCATAAGCGTACGCTTGACGTACCGTCGAAGTCGCATGCCACACAATATCGATAACGGTAAGCCAGCGGAATTTATAAACGGCTATATAATTTACCGATTGACAGATTCACTTTAAGAATCGAAGACCAAAGGCAGTTCCTAATTATCGTACAGCACGTGGTGTCGTCATAATTAATAAACAAAATAATCGAAATGAGTTCTCCTTCGCGAGGCGTAGTCGAGATAATGCAAACGTTAAATTGAATGAGTTTGCGGTCAAGTAAGATTGAAGTAATAATTAGAGGCGGTAAATAATGACCGTGCGCGAGGAAATGAAATGACCACAAAACTCGTTTCTATAATACATCGTGCAAGAAGAAAAAGAGTAGTAGCATAATTGCTAGAAGAAGAACATCGCAGATTGTCTGGCGCAGGTAATTTTTGTAAACGCTGTAAAGTAAAAACATACGAATGCAGGTGCTCGAAACGAGTCGTCGTCACGAGATAGCTCTCGATTTGATCTATTTATTTGCCATTCGATCGGTAATCATCATCGGCGATTATCATTTTCTACATATTTATCAAGTTGAAGTTACTACCGTAAGACTTTTTACATAATCAGTCGGTAATTTCAATAAAATTCACTCTATATTTACGGCGATGTTCTCTTTCTCATAGATCGACATAATGCATCATCATTATCGTAATGTTATTATCAGAAAATTCAGAGAGTGGACTCAGAAACTCAGGCACGCATTTAAACAGGACTTTGACGCGCGATGGATGAAGGCTCGCCGCTACTTCAACGACGAACAACGTGGGCTGGAACCTGACGAGATTTCAAGCTCTCGCCTACACTCTACTTTTTTGCATTCGTGAGGAACTGCGGCCACCAATATGTGACGCATGCATGTGAACGGGAATGCAGGGGCGAACCGGTCCCGCAGGATACGTAGTCGTCGCTCTGGCCGGCGTCGCCGGGGATTCTCGCGAGCGCTATTCGGGAATATCGATGGAGTACGTATGTGGGCTTCGAGTTAAGCGAATCATGCGAATAGGTGCGATCAGTGGGCGTTCGAGATGGCCTGTCGTCCGAATCAGGTTACACGAACAACCTGACTCTGTTGTCGGAGAGAAAGTCCCAGAACCCATTGGCTCTTAATGTCATTTTGATGTCAGAGTCTTTCCGATCTAGCAGTCTTTTTTTCGTGCACGGAAATACCATACATATATGCTAATATATAATATATATATATATATATATATGGTTCTCTCTATGGTTCTCTCTTGATGCAACCTATTTTTTAATCTTCTCAGAAAGTACTTTTTATTTTTTCTTGAAAGATAATTCTTTGACAAGGAAATGTTATTAATCGAAGGGAAATAGAATGAAATGAACCTAATAACGTACTTATGACGCATCGTTTCGTCGAAAATGTATCTATACAGTATTATTATGGTAAAATGTAATATGACTATTTAAGACTGTAGCTTTTACGATCAACTCATGCGAAATCACCAGCGTCGAAAATACTCTCGCAGCTGCAACCGACTCGTTATTATATATGCACCTGCGGTCTCGCAGTGTTTATCGTCACACAAATATTTTTTAGCGGCAAGAATTCGACGAGTCGGCGATTTTCAAGGCCTCGGGCCGTAAAACGGCGAACGTCTATCTTCGATAGCTTCATACGAGCGAGTTACTATTTCATAAAATCGATCGTGCGAGAGTACAAAACGCTGTTCGTCAGCGCGGCTTTAGTTTCCCGAGTCGATCTGCGATGACAACAGCTCTAGAAATATCTGCGCACTTCACATGCAAATATCCATTTACGATCCATTATAGCGACTGTTGTTTCACTGTTAATGCGGAAGCATTAACAGACTATTAATACAGACGTGTGATTGAAGTTAAGAATCGCTATATTAAGTCGTTATTTCTTTCTCACGCAGCCTGTTACGTTTTAGTTGAGCGAGTCAAGTGCACGATCGCGCAAACAGACGTCGAATAAAAAAATCGCGCCGTGAGGTAACTCGACGCTCTCCGTGTCGCGCGCAATGTTTTCCAAGACGCAGCACGTGCTACGTTGCATCGGCTACTTTGCATAAGCTTCCTGGCGAACATCGAAATCTGCATGGCGGCTCCTTTAAACTCTCGTCCCGTCTTCGCGCATGAATTAGAGAGTGACTTGGTCGTCGTCGTCGTCGTCAGGTGTAAGCCAGCTCGACCGCTCCGCGGTTGAATACCGGCGATCCTTGCCCGCGCGATCGCAGCGTCGCGCGTTGTATTGACTTATATTACAACGCGACACGCCAGGACACGCGCGCGTACGTGCGCATTCGTAATCCCGTATTTGGCAAAATCGGGGACGGCTCCATCCGACGTGGCGCGCCGTACTTGGCGAATTGCTCGATGCCGCCGTCCCCCTTCCACGTGAGATCTCGCGCTTTGATCTCCGTAGAGTATATCTTCCTCTCTTTCTCCCCTTCTCTTGGCTTTGTGTTCTCCACGAAAGGACAAATGCACGCACCTCGTGCGTGCAATGTAACGAACGTCGTATATATATATATATATACAATATATAGCGTTTGAGGGCGTCGTGCGTGAAATCGCGCTAAAACTGCCAGGTACACCACCGAAGATTGGTATCGTCATGCCGTTCTGTTCGTGACGTTATTGTTCGCTAGAGAGTTCGTTTCTTTTCCGAAAGGGGCCGGAGGAGAGAGATCTGTGCATGTCTCGCCGGTCTCGCGTGAATCTTCTTAACCCTTTACCCGCATAAGTTTCTTTTCACGCGCAAAAATGTTTTTCTACGCACCGCGATGACAGATGAATTATTTATAGGGACGCGTATACAGAGACACATACGGGTGATAAATGAATTATTTATAATTTGCAGATAAGCCAGCGTACAATTGAGAAATTTTGAAAAGATTCACTTAATCTATTATTGCATAAATAACGTAAATGATCAAATTAATGGTAAACTAATTGATTTATGTAACAACCATTTGTTCTTTAAATAGTCAAAACTATTCCGTTCGTTCTGTCAATGCTGATTTGAATGAAACAACGTTTTTTTTCACGTGGCCACGTGTTATCACATAGTATATTACGTCGCGCCGACAACGTGCGTTTGACTGGCTTTAACTTCCGTTACAACTATTACAACCAAATGGAGACTCGTGTACAGGCATAAAGAATGACGATTGTAATGCAACCTCGGGTTTCGAGCCGGAAATCACGCAACACTTAAGATCCCCTGTCCTCTCCACAAAAGAAAGCGTGCCTTAAACATCACTAGAAAACATACATACAACTTGTTTCCATAAAAAATGCATATTATGATTATTAGAATCAGTAATATTTTCCAGTATTAATCTCTCTCTCCCCTACACATATGTATGTTAAAATTTTATTATATTTCATTCGTAAATATAAATAGAAATTTAAAGAATTCTCATTAATTGTTATAATTACATATTTTCTTAAAAGCCGCGAATATTAGAACTGATGAGAAGATTATAGGAAGGAATCAAACGTTGCCTGACATCAAGTAGATAATGTCTCTTCCGTGCCTATGAGCGAATCGAATCGCTAACAAGTGCCAAGCAAGTCGTATGAGAAACGGAAACGAAGGGGTACTGAAATAAGTTACACTGTCATGAACAGAATAATTTTAAATTTCTGTAGTATAAGATTGATAGAAACGTAACTTGATAATGAAACAAAAAAAAAAACATGTTTGACAAAACTCAAATATTACCATAAAGCTAACTAAAATTGGAAACAATTATTTAAAGCACTCGACCAATGGTAAAATGAAAAAATTACGATGGCAATTGAAAAGGATTAAATGATCGTATCAATTATTTTAATTTCTCCTTCTTCCGTTCTTTTTTATATTTTACTTCAGTATCGAAAATCTGACTTTCGGATTAAAGCCGATTAAGGCATGAGGTTCAGCGAACCCGCGCGCGCGGTTCAGTTTCTCCGACAAACGTATATGTTAATTAGCCAGCGCGTGCTAGGAAATTTAATTCCGGGCGGAATACGCCTTTCGTACGATATGCACATGCAACGCGCCATGTTATTGCTGAGGACAATAAAAATCAGCATAGCTCGCAGTATCCGATCAGCGTGAAATTTCACTCTGCTCTGCGCAATATGCATTCCTACGTTGCGGGTATTCGTTAATTATGTGTATATTTAATTAAGCTTTTCTGAAATATTTTTAGATCTCTATCTTCTGCTCATTATAATTGTCCACTTTATTAAACGAGTTTACCAAGCCAGTAAATTTTCGTCAATAACGAAAATATTCAACTCTCGACATAGCATTCGTAAGTTTCACATTGGTTAAATATATATGTTGCATAACATGTTTATAGTACTGCAGTATCATAATTTAAGAATAAGATATTTCGTGGAATAGGATATAACGTTGATTTGATCAAAAGAGGTGGAATTTGAAAAAATTTAATAAATATATTATTTAATTGTATTATTACTTCGGAAGAAAATTGATAAACACGAGATACATCGTGATAAAAAATAAAATAAAAAATCTTAATTATAAATTTATCTCTGTATTTGAGAAAAATTCTTCGAATCTCGGTTGCGTAAAGGCCTTTAAAGACGTCGTATGTAACATGCGTTGAGGATACGCACGATCAGTCGATGACGTAACGTGAACGGAGGCGTATATATCGATGTCGAGCCGGCGCTACTTTATAAGGAGCACCTCCTCACTAACACCATTCGGTCCTCACTGTGGGCAAACCTGTAATCATCATTCAAAGCGGAATCGCGCGAGTGCGTGAGCCGCGTAATGGTACCGCAATTCCGCGGTAATGTAATCTACGATCACGGCCGATCGTGACGGTTTTGCTCTCGGCGTCGCGAATTTGTCACTTTAGACTCACGATAAACATCATGTTTTATCTCGTCTACGTGCCTTCCTTTAAAGGAAAAAAAATTTGCTTGCCCATGTATCGCGCTTGTTCGTAAATAAACGCCTGTAAGACATTCTTTTAAGATACGCTTGTTTTACGCTGCAAAATTGTCTATATGTACGTACAACCAAAAATTATAAGACTTCTTACTTCTGTAATCTCGAATAGAGATGTAATAATTAATAATTTTTTTGTCATTTCAACCCGTCTGATAAAGACATTCCTATTTCAAAAGTTAAAAAATCATTAAATAAAGTTAAACAATATCACGCCATCTCTCTCTTTCTTTCTCACCGCACAGAACAGAAAATGTGATTCGCAAATATGTTTTTATATGTTCTTTTTCATTATATTTTTTCTCACGATAACAAAGTCAAATCAATCTTGATTACGAACTATGATCGCGCAGAGTAAATGTCTCTAATTTACATTTATTGTTACTTAAAGGAACTCTCTCTCTCTCTCTTGTATCAAGTGTTCAATGAATTAAATATAATTTGTCCATTTACTATTTAATTCTTTCGTTCCCATACTTTAGTCATATAACTACGTACATACACATCGTTTTACAAATCATAAAATAAAATATTATTCAATCTAAGAAATATAATTCATATATTCTCATACCTATGAATATGCATATGTTAATTCTTATATGAAAATATATGTGTATCCGTAAATATATTAGTTCCTATATAAAAATATTTGTAAATATCTATTAATTTTTTACAATCTTATTAGATAAAAATTTTTTGTTTAATATTTTAAACGAGTTTTATCATATGGAAGTAAGAAAAAGAGGTTTTGATTATATATAATAACTTTATTTGTATACATACTACAAAATGCAAATTATTATATATAATTGCAATAAAAAAGTCCTTGAATATTTTCAAAATGTCAGAATGTTTTTATGAATTACTTAATTATCATGTAATATACACGAAAATATCAACAAATATTTTTTGTAATTTTTAAATAATTTGAATACATATATATACAATATAAAAGAGTTAATTGATATTAAAGCAACGTTCGGTTGCCGAATTTTTTCTTTCCTTCAGATAACAAAAGCAACGATGGCTATAAACCGACTGCGAAAATGGCAAATCTTGTGAAATATAAGAAAGGTTCCTTATATTAGTCACACTTGAGCACGTACAAAATGCCAATTCATGTCTTGCATTCTCATTATCGAGCAGCTGTGCTCACTCATTTCCCAATGTTATCAAGATTCGTGTATCAAATTCCGCCATGCAATATTTGTGAACTACATTTAAGAGTCTTAAATAATACGCAAAATATCAGACGATTAAAAAACAAGTCAGATAATTTTGCCAGACACACACATTTGTGATGCACGGATCAATTACAAAACGACTGAAGGGAATTAAGATCAAGCTTTAATCTCATTCATTAGCACATTAGCAGTAGTTAATCGTCGCGCGTTTCTCAGGTCGCGATACACTGACCTACTTCTAACCGAAGAGACACTATTGTTAACGCGATTGCGGTTATGTAACTACATCATGTTACCGAGATTGCCAGGTCGTTTATCTGGTTTGTCGAGTGCTCAGTCGACGGAATATACACACACAAATCACATGTAAATTAATTATTCATGAAGAATAATTAGTCGAGAATTATAATATGACATTTACGCAATCAGTATCAAATATCGATAAATTATTATTAATTTTTGTATCGATTGTTTTTAATCAATTAGACAAAATAATCAAAGAATAAATTTCTAACAGCATCATCAAGGAATATCCAAAAGATTTACAACCTTAAAAAAAATTTTTTAGAAAAATACTACCTATTTAAACTATTATATATGGTATTTTTCGAGTGAAAATTAAGTTTCAAAAGACAAGAAAATTGTCGGAAAAATGATAAATCTTCCTTTAAAATGAGACTTGTATTGGTTTTCCGTCGACTAGACGGCGGCGGATTTCCTCCATGAACTTTAGTGGAAGAGGAAACATATGTCAAACGCAGTTACAAGGAACAATGCAGTTTCGGGTGTTTCGAGGGAGTGACATGTTGATGTACCATAACCATATGGCGAGCAGAACTGACCGCGTGTGCTGTGTAATGCATGTGTATCCGCATCTATCCTCTCGGGAAAGAAACTGTCGAGGATTATACAAAGTTTTTGGAAACGTTGTATTTTTCGTTTTCGGAAATATTAACATCCGTAGTAAACATAGTATTGTATTTCATACTATTGTAGCACGGGGAAATTGAATTCTAGTTAATTGCTGCAGGATGTAATTAACGAAATTACTTCAAATAATTTAGTCATTGGTAATATTTAATATATTTTTAATAAATTTCACAATCGGATTTGGCAACCTGGTTAGTGACTCAGCTCTGAAGAATTGAAAATAAATTTTGGGAATTTTGTATTTGATTATTGAGAACTCCAATGAGAATCCAAACATTCAATCATTGCTGACGTCATGAATTTTCAATAAATAATAAAAGTTTTTACTAGTGATGTAAACGATGGAAAAATACTAGAATTTTAGAGTACAAAACTCGGAAATTAATGGTTTTTTTTGACAGTATTTTACTCGAATATTTTTTTCATTTAGATCTGTTTGCATTGCTCGAAATCCCTCAAAATTTTTGCACTTAAAGTGATATTATTAGAAAAATAGATTCGAGCGTTGAAATTAGAAAAGGCACAGATGCTGAATGCAAAGAATGCAAGCAACGCAAACAGATCTATTAACCTTATTATCACCTCATCAAGAATTGCAACAGCCAGTAATACATATTTCCGCTTCGATATAAAATTATAAAGACAAAAGTATTAAAAAGTATCGAAATAACAAGAAAAATGAATTCTATTTCTTCTTCTACATATTTAATATGAATTCTAAGGTTAGGTTTTTCATGAATTTTATGTAATTTGGTAAAAAATACCGTTTTTTACATCTATATTTTTTACACTATAACTTGCGCATTATTAATCGCGCTGTAGGTCCTCTCATTTGCCTTATTTTGTAAGTATTGTTTTTAATTTTGAAAATTCACATTAAATTTATATTGTACTTTTAAGATGTAGATAATTAGCGTTCGATCGAAAAGTTTGACTATTTTAATTTTTACATAAAAAAAAAATATTCTGCCATTTAACGATTCCGCGTTAATGTCAGAGGATTTTCCATTTATATATGACCTCAAGATACTCTACAAAGTAAAGGAATTTCGTAACCATAAAGTACTGGATTTAAGATTGCAATCTTAATCCTCTCAATACTAGAAGAGCGTCTTACATGTCTAAACATGATAAACTTCTTATAACAAATAAGCGTGCCGCTAGTATTTTGTATATCCTCTTATTTCCAAAGGTTAATCAAGTTATTATAATAGAATTTTCTGTAAAAAAATTTATTTTTGATCATAGCTCATGTGTCCTCATTTTTATAAATGAATACGTGTTACAAATACACGCATCTGATTAATGTAAGATTTTTTTGCTTAGAGGAAATGTTAAGAGAAATTCCGCGCTTATCGGTAGAATATTTTTTGGGGAGGGGGAGGGGGGGGAATATTTGTTTGAAATGGGAATTTCAATAATAACATGTATATCTTCAAAACCAACCGTAGAAAGAAAAAAGAAAATACGAAAACATTTCTTCGCGCGTAGTAATTTTTAAAAGTTAGTTTTCTTTTCCCACTGCCGTAATATATGTAAATTAAATGAATACACTTCGATATACGAGACGAAGAGCAAAGTGATTTACTTGGAATTAAAGTGTCGTTCTCTCTATTTGTACGCGATAACTTTATCTTTTCCGTATAATGAGAGATTTGATGTTCACGATCGTTTGAAGACTACCTCTCGTAGACTACATTATATCTTGAGTGAGAAAGATTACATACTCATGTCGCATAATCCATTACGTTAATCGTGAATTATTATACGTGACACGTTCGCGAGTGTAGTTATTTTTGCGATATTTGCGACTGAATCATGAATCACTCTTTCTTGCCGTAACGTAACACCGGCACATCGTGCCAACCAGCCAATTTGAATTACCCATCAACAACGATCAGATATCGCCTTACGAAGGACACCCCGTACTATCCGTGAAAATATATTCAAGTCGAGGGGTTACGAATTTAATGCGTTACGGCGAGATGATCCTCGCGTGCCGTCGCGATATAACCGTTCGTATCC
This sequence comes from Trachymyrmex septentrionalis, assembly GCF_001594115.1. Taxonomy (NCBI): domain Eukaryota; kingdom Metazoa; phylum Arthropoda; class Insecta; order Hymenoptera; family Formicidae; genus Trachymyrmex; species Trachymyrmex septentrionalis. The sequence goes on from NW_017306130.1 coordinate 168,396, forward strand.
CGCACGCATGTATGCGTACGTTGCACGCGTGCAGGTAGATAAAGGTAACAGGCCTCGAGGCTGCCGGCTCTCGTCTGCATAATGACATGGTCTGAGCTTTGGGCACGTGCCTCACGCGATCATCATTACCTTCTGCTTCTCTGCCTATCCTCCGTCTCTCTCTTCCCTCTCGGTTCTTCGCACAGCCGCCCGTCCCAATTTTTCGAGACAAAAAGGAAATTGAACTCGCGGCCGCATCGAGCGAATCTTTGCCTTTCGTTGTAATGTTGCAGCTCGAAGGAATGAGACGGCCGCAAGCAACAATAGTTATCGAGATTATGAAAGATCTCGTGAAAATCATTTCTCCAACAACTTTGTTTACTTTTCTATAATGGAATCGAAACAAGCGATAAAGAAGATGTTGATACACAATTTCTATTTTCAAATCCTTTTGGCAGCCATTATGGGAATATTGAAGAATGATCAATTCTCATCCATCGTCAACTTGCATCTATATCGATGTTTGATGTTTATTGAAGTTAATAATCAGTTCTAAGGTGTGGTAGATATGCGTTGGTAGGCGTCGGCGTCGAGTAAAACAAGGTGAATTGTAGTGTGATGAATAAGAAAGGACGATGAAAGTTAAAACATGCAAGCTTGTTCTACTTACATTATGTATGTTTAAATTTTGTGTGATAAAAATAGGGATGTGCAATATGCGGAAAATTTGCCATCAACAAATTAGTATGACTAAAATAATTCCTTCGGGAATCTACATAATTAACAACGTATGAATTAATTTAATGTCGCACGGTAAAATGTACAAAAAAAAAATCTGATAATAGTGATAATAATTACTAAATGTTGAGTGAAATAATTTTAATCAAATATTTGATTCATATAATCAAAAGTAATATGTTTTTCGAAATATTTAGTGAGTATTATACCAAACATAATAATATAAAATTGTCTGGTAATAATGATTAAAACACAAATAAGTAAAATAAATAAAATAAATAATTATTAAATATATTTAGAAAAAAGAGTAATATTATTTTGTGTTATATTAAACGAACATTTAATTAAAATTATTTTATTTAACATTTAATAGTATTTTCAGACTTTTCAGTGCGGAAGGCCGATAACACCTTACGGAATATCGCTCAGACTGTTTTTCATACACTTTCGCCATTCTGCGTTTTTTACGATAACGGTGGTTTCGCGCGTTCCATAATTCATCCAAGAGATAGTGATACCGACGATCGCTTTGTAAGTCGCCGCCTTAAAATCTCCATTTATGCGACTCAACAACCGAAGATGCTTGCACAATCACGTGCATCACAGTACTTCGTTGTGCCATAAACAGCAGACTTTCGCGGTAAGTTGTAGCTATAAGTGTTCAGTGTATAATCGTGCGTTTGATAGGATATAACGCGAATAAATTAATCGAAAGGAATGTGGAAAAAAACATGACGATCGTGTGACGCTCAGTTCGACTGGTCTCTACTTTCATTTCTCCCAGCCGGAAGCGACGAGGAAATTGAATCCTCATTTCCTCCTCTGTCTCGACACGCGTCGTAAGCACCGCACTTTTTATGCGAACGAACGTAACGCCGTGCGCGAACAACGCGCGTTGAATGAACCGGCCTGTGACGCATGCGAGGGATTGGAAATCAACATTGAGAAAAAAGGAAACGTTGATTACTGTTATTAATATAAAATCGTAGAAAAAAAAAATAAAGTTATACGTATGATAATATAAAAGATAATACTCATATGTATATCACTGCGTTGATCAAAGTGATCTCAAAGTCATCTCAAAGTTAGCAACTTTTTAGTAGAGCACCTTTTAAACTCACGAATTGAAACGTTTTAATTAAAATAGTAAATATGCATAATGTAATTTTCTTTCCAAATTATACTTTTTCAATTATGTACACATAATTATACGTATTCTTTGAAACAATAATCGCATTTAGCAGAGAAAGTTGTAAAATTCTTTAACACTATTAGTTTATATATTTAAATCCAGCGAGAGAGAGAGAGAAACTAAGGGCAATCGAAATTAAAGAATTTTACAACAGTTGTGTAAAGTTGCTCTTTCTGCTGAATACATCGTCGTAAATTTGCAAAATGCAAATATTGCAATCCCAATGCTAATTTTTTACTTGCATCATTATTCTGTCGATGCGGCGATATGTCTCATCATAAAACGGCTGCCTTCTCTCAGAGATCGTTAGGAAAAATGTTATAATATCTATAATATTTTCTCTTTAATATCATAACATTTAATGTTTTAACTTTTCATTTTCACAATATCTCTAACATTCGTGTATACACAACATCATCTTAATGCTGAAATGAAACTTGCTGCGATCCGCAGCAAGTTTCATTAACCATACCGTGTGCTTATCACGTGGAAGCGGCCAGTGATAAGAAGACTGCGCTTCCCGGAATATCAGTGCGAAGCGTTTTGCGTGATAAAAGCTTACAAAGGAAAGTGAATTTCTCTTTTCAAAGAAATGGTCCAGCAATATCTTCATTCTGTTATATGTTTTGACGTGTGTCAATTAGCGATTTCAATCGACGAACCGAACAATGATATTGGGTAGCATTCATTCCGTTATGTCGTTCTGAATAGCGATTATCGGCGTGTTTACTTTGCTCACGAGATGTTGTGTCACGAAATCATTTACATGCATTTCAACGTCATCACTGATATGCACTTGCGATGCCTTTAGCAGTAAGGTCGATCGGCGATCACATATTGAGATATTTCCAGAATAGCAGTGAACAAAGCATTCGTTTGAACACTAACATGTTTTTCTTTAAGTTCTTGGAGATCAATTGTTAGCTTCGTTTACATTGCATAATATATCCTTAAATATCGTAATATTTAAAAAGTGTATACGTAAAACTGAAAGAGAGAAAAAGAGAGAGTTTCTCTCGAAGTCTGTGAGAAAAAGTAATTTAAATACTTGAACAGGTCAACATATTTTATTTGCTATTTTCTTTGCCTATCGCGTCGATACGAGGTCAGTAATTCCTGATTCTCGTGTTCGGCTACGAAAATTGTCTTTTAATATAATAATAGCATCAGTTAGATAAAAAATTACTTTGTATTCTCTAAAAACAATTAATTTACCGTTCTATAATTAACGGTCTGTTTTATTAAATTATTAAAATGTTACCTTTCATTTGAATTCGTGTCAAAGTTTTTATACAAGTACATACACATTTTACGTAAGTTTACTCAGGAAAATCAATTTAGATCTACTTGTAAGTTAATCATATATAATTAATTTATAATAATAATCATGCAACCTTGTTGTATAATAATAATTGGAGTAACCTTCCGCCCGAGGCGTTAATTTGATTTGATTGGTAATAAGCGATGCTGGAAACGGCGGCCGATATCGCCATTCCTGACATTTTGCCTTGAACATTCACGACTCTCGCTTATCGACATTCGCTCCGCCGTGACTTCGCGTCGTGAAATAATTTCTATATTTAGTACACGACACTCGGCAGGTTTCCGCGTATACGATCGGCAAATTCGGGAAATGGACGAGTCATCGACTACACCCGGGAGACGACGAGCGTGACTCGATCTTCCCATTTGTTCCTCTTACACGCGGTCGTGACTGAATTCGCCTCTTAAAGACACGATCGTCGATGCGATCGCGCAATGAATCACGCAATACGTGTTCTGCTGTACGCTGACATTTATACACCTTACTCTCGGCGGGCTTCCTCATGATTGTCTTCGGAGATGCATCGTGCCCCGAGCAAAATTGCGCAGGCATATTAAATTTAAGCGCCGATAAATCAACAAACGATTTCGAGACTCCCCCATCTCCGAAGAAGAGCGCGGAGAATTAACGAGCGCGTGTAAAATTATTATACGCTCAACTTGATTGTGATAAAAGGGATTAGCTGATTTTTGCGCGGATCGCACACGGCGCTTTGGTATCCGAGTTTCAATTTCCTGCAAGATTTACACGCCGTTACGTTCGCGCTATACACGAGCGCGATTGTAATCGCATTACATTCTTTTTTTTTTTTTTTATGAATAGTAAACGAGATTATACATGAATATATGTACGACCGGATAGATATATGGAGGAGATTACCGTCGCCGGTGGTAATGGCACATTGTGCGTACTTTAGAGCGCTCGTAGATATTAGCTGGCATCGGATGCGAGATGCATACGCTGCTCCCAATCATATGCATGAGACCGCAACGGGAGGCCGGGGATCTCAATTCAGTTCTCCCTCCGAAACGAGATTCCCTCAGAGAGTTCGCGCTCGCTTCTTCGCCCGTATATCACGTACCTCTCAGATACCGTCGCTAACATCGGCGATCGAAGGAAGCAACAAATTTTTTAATTCCTTCGGATATTGTTGAAGCAAAACACGTTCGTTCGGGTCAAGTCATTGAGAAAACCCATGGAAAGGACGTCACGTAGCGGATCCGTAATAGATCGAGCGCGTAGATTACGAAGATATTAATCGGAGCGGCACGGGTGACGAACAGCCTACGCAGTCGCATTCGTGATCCAAGAGACGTTCTGCATCGCCAAGTGTCTCATAGACGAATCGATCGTACTTCGTCAGATCGTCACACCTAGGCCGCGGTCCGATTCACACTCACAATACTTAATCAATCATTTCGTCTTCGTCGTTTGTTAAATGTTAAACGAGAAGAAATAATGTTCATCGTTGTAAATATAAATAGTGTTATATAATAGAGTGTTGTAAATATAAATCGGATCGCGGTTCTAGATTCTCGTAGAGGGAAGACTAATACTTAGAGACATATCGTACATTAGAGGATACTAATTGTTTTCTATTAATTTTTTTCTGTTAAAAAATTATATATAACCGAGCAGCCAATATTAAAAGTCTCATTATTGCTAAGAAATAATTAGTGCACTAGGAAAAGAATCTGATTGCATTAATGGGAATTCTGGCTAAAAATGGACAAATCAGGATTTTTTAGTTGAATCTAATGTAAATGCCAGTTGAGATGCCAGAATTCTCTGATTGACATAATCAGAATCTTCTAGTTCGTTAATTTTCAACCATAAATTTGGTTCAATTTGAATAAAACAGAATGATGAGAATTCTTTAAAATATTTGTGTAAAAATGGACGAAAACTGTGCTTATTTCCTCTGACAGTCAGTAAATAATCGTAAAAAGTGATAAAAAAGATACGTGTAAGTGAAAATAAGCTACGCATTGAGTAAAAGCACTTCTATACTTTTCATCACTTTTTACAAATGTTTTAAAGCAATTTAAAGCAAATTGTCTTCGTTTATAAATGGCACGTAATAAAAATCAACGTGTCATTTCTCGCTTCTGACATCACGATTCAATATGGCTGTGGTGACCACTCAGGAGTCTTAACACATATTTTTTTAATAGTACTGACTAAACAATTTTTTATAATAAATAAATACTGACTCAATAAAAGATAAATAAATCGTTAAATCGATAAATATACGGTTCTTGTGCTAAAAATATAGTGAATATATGTTTGTAATTAGTACATATTAAATAGTTAGTACTATTTAAATATTATATATTTATTAAAATTTAATACTTTTTTCAGTCTGCTAAACGTCTAGTTGACTTGGCGAAAAAACGTGGGAAGAAAGAGAAGAATAAGAATCCACGATTCTCTTCTGTACGAGCGTCATGAATGAATAAACGAGAACAAGATTCAAATTCGTCTCGATCCAATTATGGTGCCTCACTCGCGCTCCGTTTCTGCAAAGTGTATACAAGAAAGACGCGTCCATTTAATTTTAGATCTCAAGATTAAAAATTCACGATATCAGGTGACCGCGCGCGACGGAAATCGATCGCGAGAGGTGGGCATACAAAACAAACGCGGGTCCCATGTTCTATTTCGGGAATTGATGGCAATCGGACGCTTTAATCCCTGCGAACGGTGGAATTAACGAGCGCGCGAACGCGAGCGCTCATAAAGCTCGCACCGAGCTGGCCTAAATATAAGCGTCCACGAGAGAAACCTCCCGTAAGGTCTCGCAAGTAATCCGGACTTCCTGCGCCTCTTTCCTCGCGCCAACGTTTTCCCTCCTTGTTGCAAACATGACGCGCCGTTTCATCATTTTTAGGTGTTAAGTAACATTTTTTTATCCGATATATAAGAATGAATTATTGCAGCGGAAGTAGACTGAATAAAATATACTGGCTGAGTTTTTAAGGGAATATAAGCTAAAATCTGGATATACATCTGTATATTGGATATATTATATATCCTCGATTATCTTTTCAAGAGTACATGTATTTTTTTAAGTGGTAAAACTTCTGATCAATAATTACAATTTTATATTTATAAAAATATCTATTAATAAAGAATTGTCAATAAAAATATAAATTGTATTCCAGAAATTTTATTGAATATATACTTATATTGCATATAATGTATAAAAATATTATATTCCTTTCTCTGTTCCTGGATTATCATCTTTTTTTTTAAAAGTATGTGTAAGTACATATGCATTCTTTTCTTATAATTCAGATAATTCAGATGATCATCTTACCCGGACACATATAATAGAACTGTTTGAAATAGATTTTGATCGAAATTACCTCGTTTTCCCTAAAAATATTATAGAAATCTAAAGAATTATAACTAAACAACAGATTCCAATCGGAATCTATTCCGAATAATTGTACAGTACGTGCTTTAGAATGATTTTTACACTCAGCAGCAGAAAGATAAATATCATTCTCAATTTTTTAGTGATTGAAAATCCGTACCTGTATTTTCTTACTTTTTTAAAAAAGTATTTAGTACAAATGTTTTTAGAAAATGTTGAGTATAAATCTATAATTTCAAATACTGATAAATTGTAAAACAATGAATAACATACAATACGTAGTTAATCATTTCATTTAGAAAAATAACCCAGATAATTGTTATTATCAAAGAAAAATGAGGTTTAATGGGTTCTCTCGTTTCTGGATTACTATTAGATTTGGAGATCATTTTTTTCTATCACTGGGGATATTATACTGTGGGAATATAAGCGTGCCCATTTCACGGTTGATCGCTAATCGGCCGCAAAGAGCCGCAGGCCTCGGATGCAGCGTTCCATTGTGTGTCGCTATTGGCACTGACGTCGATTTTCCCGTGAATATAACGATATATGCGGGCGGCGCTATTACCCGGGTTTCCCCGTTTCGCCGATATTATTTATAATTGTCGCCGACCGACGACGTGCGGGAGCCGGAGCAGAAACGTTTATTCGTGGCCCGTCGCGAGCGTGAGTCACGAAATTCGACAACGAGCACGTTCACGGTTCACCGTTCGTGCACCAGATTGCAACGGGAAGAGAGTCGTAGCGTGTGTCTCCAGGGGTTGCAACGTCCCTGCAAACAGTGCAAACGCTCCCCTGGAGCGTACTTATCGATGATGGACGAGGGATTATCGCAGGTTATTAAAGCTCAAGATGAAACACGAGATGGAAATCCTCATCTTGCCGGGTGATATCTCGAACGGGAGGTCAGATCGCCGCGCCGTTCTGACTTGCAATGCGCACGACTGACGACATTTATTTCGTACGAAGAAATGTAAGAGCATCGAAACGCTGCTGTCGTAGGACTTTCGTTAAAATAGCCTGAAAAATTTTTAATATCTTTTATTCGCAAATAAATATGTATACGTGACGAAATTAATAGGAAGTATTGGACGTTTTAAATTACTGAGCGACTCATCATAAATGTTGATAAAATCATTTGTGGTAATATTTTAACTTTCTCAAAAGACATACGCATTTCGCAAGAAATGTTTAGTCACAAAACTAATTATCACGATAGTGCAGTATTATATCGATGATTTCTTCAAATTATCCAGGTGTTAAATTAAAAAATTATGTCCGCATTACGCCACTGATAGTTTCATTAGTTATTCAAATATTGTATAAATACAAATAATCAGTGCCGTATGTGTAAAAGCAAAATTTTTAATATTTGCACAATATTGGAAGAAATCATCGATACAATGGCACGTTGTCCGGACAAATTAGTTTTATTCGTTATTTGTGAGAAGCGTATATTTTTCGGAACAATAAAATGCTGTCGCAAATAATTTTTATCCACATAATGATGCAGGTAAAATTCAAGACGAGAGTCACATATGATAATTTAAAAAAATTCAATACTTCCTACTTCGCGAGTGAGTCAATCGTATGTGTAATCAAGCGATGAGTCAAACACCTGGCTAACGAGTTAAAAATTTACCTATTTAAGGAAAGCATTCATCTAATCCTATTACGTTACCTCCATCTATACAGTATTTACTTATGTGAGAATTTTATCCCAGCGAATGAGAATGGATTGAAATGAATTGAAATGGATTTTCAGAAATATTGATTCACGAATGTTAAAGTGAATGCTTTTCAATCTTGAATGCATTTTTATTCATTTATAGGAATTGCATGGAGCATATCTCTTTCAATCTAAAAATAACATTAGCTTTTTCTGTGCATTGCGAATAGTATCCAATTTAAAATTTTGAATAGAAAATGCAGTTTTTCAATCCAATTGCATCCAATTGGATCTAATTGAATCCAATTGAATCGAATTAAATCCAAATAAAAAGTATTCGCTATTTAAAATAGGCATTCGGATAGAAAAATATTTCAATCCATTTTAATCCATTCTCGTTTGCTGGATGACTCTCTCAAAAAATAAATAAAAAATAAAACTAATTATAACTTCAGTCACTTTCCAATTGCGTTATAGCGTCAATTTCTCCATATCGCACGCATTGCATAGTTTTGTATAGTTTCAATATTTAATATTCAAATTTCAGTGGAAGGGGGGGGGGACATTCTGAGATATATACTAAACGATTATTTAGTGATATGATTATTTAGTGTACAAGCATAGATATGGCAGTACAACAGTGCTCTTTTTTTCCAAGATATTCCGTGTGTTATCGAATTATGCTACGCCTTTTCCAAAGTAACGAATGAAGATTCATCCCGTGACATATCAACAATCGACAGTACCCTCTTTTCTAATTGAAATTTTAATCTTTGTCATTATTGATATTTCCAGATTACTTTTTTATTACGATATCGTACATTTAATGAAAAATCAAAGTAGCCAATTGAATAATATTTGACAATAATTATCATTTCATTTCGGATGCTTTCTAGCAAGAGATAAAGATGGCAACGCAGTGTAACACACTGAATTATTATGTCTTTCTCACATTACTCGTTTCTCAGAAACTTCATCAAGATGAAGAAAAAGAAGAGACTCACCATCCGCGGGCATATCTGTCACGATACGTCGACACAGCAAACCCAAACATGGACCTCTCCTCCATGCGATACACCGCATAGTGTTTCGTCTCGATGTTGAAACCGTCGGCGACGTGCCAGGTTGGTGAAACGACGATCGCGAGCCCGACGAGGAGGCTCGCCCAGAGAAGCCTCGTCGACCACATCCTGTCCGCTGGTCTGGCGTGTCACTGGCCGCACTACGAGCACTCTGTCACTCTGTCGAGTCACTTTCATATATGAGAACCGATCGCGCGAAAGACGAAAACACGAAAGAAATTAATAACAATAGTAATAAGCAAGGAGCGGCACGACGCGCACGAACGACCCGACGAATGGTATGAAAACTAGGAGAGTTTAGTCTTGAATTAACGTTAACTACGCAAGGTTTTACGCGAGTTAGCCGGTAGCAGCTGCACCACCAGCCGACGACATGTGTCTTCCGCGAGGCGCGAGGCCCTCGAGAGACCGACGACGAGGGAGGGTAAGGAGGAAGGGTAGGGAGAAAGAGAGCCGGAGAAGTCTGCTTGACGGACGCCCGCGGACAGACTGAGCTGAGTGGAGCACGACTCTTTCGGGTAGTCTTCGACTCTTCGCTTACTCGAGGGCCGCCGCCGAAGAGACTCCCACTCACGGCCCGCTGATCTTAGCCGACGTGCGTCGCGACGCCGTTGCGTCGTCGCCCCCCGCGATAAGCACCGGTACGCGCTGCTATACCAACCACCTACAAACCGATTTTTCGTATTACGGCGACGGCCGTATCACGATTATGGCGATATGGCGAAAAAAGAAATTGTGTCCTTGCTTAACAAATGACAGTCTACATCGCGATTCAGAATAGAATTCTATTGCCGTGTATTTCGAATATTTCGATATATATTCGCGGTGCGATATATATGCGCACTTTGCATAACGAACATAAATGTTAACGTATTAGAGTTAATTAAAATATCACTCATATCCGTAAATGGAAAGTACATTAAATTTTCATACACTTATCTCTTTTAACAATGCCTCCCCGAACACAGTCGTGTAGATTGCTCACGATCAGTTCAAAATTGAATGTTCTCTGAATGTATGCTACATGTTGATTGGTACTACCATTTTCAGAACCTACGTATGTGGACCAATGAAAAGGAGTTTTTCAAGCTCGGTATCCTAGGGATACTACAATTTCTAGGGCCTCTAACTGCACAACGAACGCAACGCGCCAAACGTATAATTTCGCAACTAAAATCCACGCATGATTTAACCTAACTTAAACTAACGACAATTTCTAATTAAGTGAGGAATTTATAGCAAGATTCGAAATCCATCTCCTTGTCTTCTTCTTTCTCTTTTAACTTTGATAAATCCGAGGAATTTACGTGGATTATTCATAAACTATCGTTATGCGAGAGATAATCTGACAATCTGGTTCAATGATTAAGTATAAACACATGCTGCAATCCTTTATATAAAAATATATAAATGGAAGTTTTCTAGGAGAAATCTGTGTTTTCATATAGTTAACTGATTGTGAGTAAACTGAATGAACAATGGAATGTGAGGGAATGGACGTTGAATTACGTACGTCAGTAACATCATGTGAAACTTTAAATAAAAATGATAAAACGGAAGAAAACAATGCAGAAAGCAAAGCTGATGAGACTAATCCAGTGCAATCAAATTTATTCGTAATGACCGAAGATTCCTGCAATTTGTTGAATAAGGAAGCTTGTTTGGGATCTAGTAAAATGCCGGACGAAACTGACTTCTTCACCTTCTCACAGTCACATGTAAGTTTGAGACAGATACAGGCAAGTATACTTTACATATAATTTGATAAAATTTATTTAATATGTAATATATCGTTTGCTATATTACTTAAGCGAATTGCAAAATAATGATCCTTCAAATTATAGGTAACATATGATACCTTATCAAAACCAACAGTAAATCTTGCAATAATGAAACAAACAAGAAACGATGAAGCTACAAACGTCACAGAGCCAAGAAATATAAATTCAGAAGATGCTAGCTCAACAGATTCTCCTTGTGTCTATAATTATAACTGGTCAAGAGCACCAAAGATGTTATGTGTAGCGACTAAGGAATATCAGCCCACAGATATGCATGAGAATTTTACAAAAGGTTGTCAATGGTCTCCAGATGGAACGTGCTTACTCGTACCATCGGAAGACTTCAAGATACGCCTTTATGAGCTTCCTAGAGAATTGTACTCTGGCCAAATTCCATCTGATTTTACACAGACCGATTTTACATCTGCTTTGACCATTAAAGAAGGTGGCCTTATATATAATACTTGCTGGTATCCTTATATGAATTCATGGGAACCTACAACATGCTGTTTTCTTAGTACCAGTAGAGAGAGTCCTGTTCATTTATGGGATGCATTTACAGGAGAATTACGTGCAACATACCGAGCTTATAATCAGTTAGTAGTAGCAATATTGCTCGAGTTTTCAATACAATTTTGTGAGAGTACATAAAAAAGGAGGAAAAATATATATTATACTTTTTTTTAGAGTTGACGAAGTAGAAGCTTCTATTAGTGTTCAATTTGTGGATTCAGGAAGGGAAATATGGTGTGGTTTCAAGAACGCTGTAAGAACTTTCGATACAGATCATCCTGGACGTCAAACAAGTGATATTCACTTTAAACATGATTTTCCAAATATGACCGGATTGGTTTCGTGTATCCGTGAAAATCCAATCATGCCTGGCTTAGTTGCCTTCGGTACATATTCTAAATGTATTGGTATGTATCTGTGATAAGATTTAATTAAATATATAAAATTTCTGATATTTGGATCAATTCTAAGCAGAATTCTAAGACTCGTAACTTGTTCTCGTAAAACTTATGACTAGTATTCTAATTTTATGCGTACATATTGTAAGGCGTATAGTTGTTAGTAAATATCTTCGATTTCTTGTAAATCTTATGGCTAGTAAGAAGCTGTCTGTAAAGATATTGTATAAAGGTATATAGACACTTAAAAGTTCTTATAAGTCTTACGAGAATATGTTACAAGTTTTACGATTCTACTTAGAATTTAAACATATGCCTGCTATAAAAGACGTAATGTTTCTTTTTTATATACTTGAAGGTTTGTATAAGGATGGGCCATTATGCACCTTTAAAACTGAAAGTGGTGTAACACAAATTGAATTTAGTTCTTGTGGAATGAAATTGTTCTCCGTTGTTCGGAAAAATAGTGAATTTCTATGTTGGGACCTCCGTAATCCTGGAAATGTTCTTTATTCTCTTGAAGGAAGACAATCGGACACTAATCAAAGAATACAGTTTGCTATCACACCTGACAGTAAACAAATAATCTCTGGTCCGTTTAAAAAATGTAAAATGATAAATAGCAATGCAATATACCTCATTAATTGATGTTACATATTCCATAGGTAGTGTTGATGGAAATATCATTGTATGGGAGTTACCAGAAATTACAAATTATGATGAAGAGAGTTTGAATCCAAAATATAAAATAAGACTATCCAAAGACTGTATAAATGGAGTAAGCTTACACACAAATTTACCTATAATAGCAACCAGTTCCGGACAGAGACAATATGGCCAATATATTAAGAGCGAACATAGAGATAATAGCGTGAGATTATGGTGGGCTACTTGAGATATTTATAGTTTTAGATAATTTTTTATTTATATATGGAGTTTCACGTTGCATAAAACAAAAATCAAATGTTTGGGACGATGTATAGCTCGTGTGATAGTGATTGAACGTTTACACAGTTCGATTTACGAAATTATAACATCAATATTATGAAACTGGCCAATCATAGTTGTTCCATTCTCCAAAGGAATAGCTATGATTGGCCAATTTTATAACATCGATGTTATAACTTTGATGAAGTGACGAAATTAAAATTGAATGCCAATATGAGTTTACAAAGAAAGTTACTGTTTATATACTTTTATTATTTGAAATAATCCCATATCCCTCATAAATGTTTCGATCTTCGATCCGGATCTTCTTCAGTGTAAATTTCTTCATAAGTAATCATTTACTTTAGGATGTAAAAAAAATCGCTGTTGATCTTGAATCGAGTTAATCTTTGTTAATAGTACAATTGAAAGTATAAGAAAACGACATAAATATAACAAAAAGCGATGAAAATTGTACTCTAAAATATGCCACTGAATTAATTTCGCAACTTTAAAATATACAGTAATTGTCATTGATTTATTGGCAAAATTATTACTTCTGAGAACTACTTATAAAACTCGGAATTCCCATCCTGTAACAATTCCAACGGGGCCAATTAGATTTTGCAAATCGATTTCACGGAAGGCAATGAAGAATAACTCTCCGTGATAAAAATAATTCCAATTTTCTACTGCATCGTACAAACCATTCACTGATATCTATCTGACGCGAGAAACAGTGAGATGAGACCATCGCATATAAAAGAAAATTAAGTTATACTTGTAATTCTGTAATGTTAAAAATGTAAAATTAAAAAATTTTTCGAATAAGAAGCTAATGTTTTACCATTAACTCAATCAAAGTTTAAACCTTTATCGACTTATTTAATAAATTTGTATACTAAATGCAAAAATATTTACGACTTTTTACTTTAAAAAATGAATATCATGCACGCATTAATTCGTCACCATTGTGAAATAAATTTAGGGAGCAGATAGAAGAGTTGAATCTCTTATTATGATGTCTGCTATTATGATATTGGAAAACACTTTGTTTATTCAGTTCAACCAAAAAAAGTATTGAACTGTTTTATTGACAGATAATTTTAAAGATACGCTCAATTTTTTTTCGGATGATATATGATGAAAACGAGAAATTAATTACATTATTATAATTGCACAAATTGCATTAATTGTGAAAGTGGAAATCGTATGAATTACGTTATTTGCATAAGTGTACTCATGAACATTGTTTTTTTTTTTGTAATTCATGTAATCGTTCAAAGTATAATCGAGACTTGCAAGTGAAAGGAAAAATTTTATGTTAAATAAAAATAATTATATAATCGGGAATTGGAACATTAATCAACAAAGAGAAAACAACAGATATTTCACTGTACCATTTATAAGGACTATCTCAGAATTATTAGAAATACATAAAAATGTATTTCTGACGCCGACGTGGACATATGTCTAACGACTATCTTAGAATTATATGATTTTTACTGAAGATTTTTGTAACAGAACGGAGCATAAAAATCGTATCCGATTACAGACTCCTATAAGTCCCCATTGCATACAGATACAGTTAGATACGATATCCACAATTACGGATAAATATCATCAGAATTCGACGCATACAAAATGCGGACAAAAATAGAAATCGTATCCGTAATTGTAGATAGATAAAAATCCACATTGCGTATATACAGATGCAGATGAATACGATATTCGCAATTGCGAATTAGATATCGCCAAAATCCGATGCGAATAGAAACAGACACGTTTTTTTATTCCACAAGCTTATAGATGCTGATACGCCGATAGATCTCCATTAGATACAGTTACACATTATTACATTTGCTATCCGTATTTGCAGATACAATAATGTTGATAGAACAGATAAGAATTAAATTTTCTCTTCGAACTTGCAGTTACAATAGGATAGGATTCCGTTAGAAACCATTACATTTTTTCTATTTCTAACTGTTTCTAACGGAAATTTTTATTAGGATGTACGAGCTCGTATATGCCATTCGACCAGCAAGTATTGAACAACAGAATGAGCAGATAATTTAGATTAGATTGCATTCCTTTTCGCGGAATTTTTATTTATGTATTATTACAAGGCATAAACGATTATATATAACTATCTTGCAACATTATGTCTTTGTACTAATGTAAGTGTAAATAATGATTAGTTTAATGGATGCATTTTATTTATATGGCTCTTAACGACACGTGTCAACTTGAATTGAAACTGATAATTTTGATAAAATATATTTTATGCTCTTTGTAAAGTGAAGATAAATAAGGGAGACTGGGACTCTTGGCATAAGAGACAAATTGACATTGCGATTGCGTATCGTTTATGATAAAGAAAACAATGGAAAAGTTTTTGCAAAATATTTCTTTTTTTACAACAATAGGTACTTCTCCCTAAGTTTCATTTAAATCAAATAATTATTACAATAGATAAATAAAAAAGTTTGATTCAAGAGCAGGAAAGTAACTTTTTGAACATTTCGTAATTTTATATTAATGTCCTTCTGCTTGAGAAAGCAAATCTAAGCAATATATTATTAGTTAAAAGACAAGTGTTTGTTAGTATATAATACATTATTTTGAGTAATAATAGTAATTTGTTATAATAAGATCTGATCAAAATCAGATGTGTGCAAGGATGAATATATTGGCACATATCACAAGACAAGGTTAGCTAGGTTAACTCGCTGAACTGCACGTGCGAACATTCAAACAATTTAACTCTGGCAAAACGTCATTTATATTTTCTATATTAAAATAAGATAGAATTAAAATATTTCACACTTGTTTTTCAGTAACAACATTTTGCTATTTAATCATTATAAAATAACTTTTAAAGATACAATTTTTACTAAGAAGTCCTTATCTATGTATTACCTAATTTTTATTTCTATTACTTTTCTATTACGTTTTTGTTTAATTTAATATACAATTTTTATTAAAAAGTATATATCTACTATCTAATTTTTATTTCTATTACTTTTCTATTACTTTTCTATTACGTTTTTGTTAATTTAATATAAGATTTATCATAGAGGCAATTCATATTGATATGTACCAATTTACCTCACATATCGGGGAGAGGGGGGGGGAGGGTAAGTTAAATTAACTACAATGCAGCATATCGTATTTCATTTGCAAAGAAACTATACAGTGTATAGAATCATTAATAGTATAAAAATGTAGAGAGAAGTTTTCTGTATCATATTGATATATTTTTATTATATAATAATTTATTGTTTAAAAAAATCTAATGCCAAAAATGTAAAAACTGTGCTAGCGAGATCCGGTCTCTCCTATAATAATTCTTTATAATAATAATATAATATAAAAAATATAATATAATATAAACATAAAACGTGATAGTTAAATTTAATTTTATTACTATTTTTTATTTTTATTCTTAATCAATATAAAAATTTAGTAAAGAACTAATGAGAGTCAAATGCAAATGTAAGAGTGAAGATTTAGGAGATGCAGATAATAATCAGATGTTGTTCTTTTTTACATCTTTTCCAGTAACAATATTCATATATTAGGTTAAGTAAAAAGTCATCGCGTTTTTTTAAAAGACATCTATCAGTAAAAACCGCAATTACTTTCTTACCAACAATATAAATATATCTTAACAGAGTAAAGTTTCAGCTTTAAAAATCTCTTTTTTAAATTATACGATACGACAATTTTTAATGGAGTTATGAGCAATTAAAGTCAAAATAATTCTTTTATTTAATCCGCGATAACTCAGTAATCAAAAGTCGTAGGAATATTAAAAAAAAACGATTTTGTAGGGAAAGTATCAAGCTTTCACGATAGGTAATCGAAAATTTTCTCAAATTCGTTTTG
Source organism: Trachymyrmex septentrionalis (assembly GCF_001594115.1). Classification (NCBI taxonomy): domain Eukaryota; kingdom Metazoa; phylum Arthropoda; class Insecta; order Hymenoptera; family Formicidae; genus Trachymyrmex; species Trachymyrmex septentrionalis. Next base: position 185,269 of record NW_017306130.1, read on the forward strand.
GACACGTTACAAATCCACAAAGTGAGAAGAAAATTTTTCGTCTTTTTCAGCTCGTAGTTTTTGGTATGTAAAAATTATCAAACTCATATAAACTTAAAAAATGTGATAAGCTTTTAAAAGTAGAGATTTCAAGCTTTAAAACCCTTTTTTTAAATTTGAATTTCATTCATTATTGACGAAGATATTCTATATACAACTTTGAGCTAAAAAATACGCGATGACTTTTTACTCAATCTAATATTAACGAATTCAGCCATTATCTAACGAAGTATTCAAGCAATTATCCTATAACGAAATATTCAGGCAGTTATCGTTTAGCGGTTCTTACAAGAATCTGTGTCTTACAGACAAGCTACTATTTACACATTTTAAGTCTTATTTAGTGGTATGCTATTATATTTTGAGATTAGAGAAAAGATTTTATGATTCAATTTTTTTTAATTAGCAGTTTATTAGCAGTTTTATGGCAATTTGACAAAATAAATGTTGGCATAAAAAATGCTTTATCTGACATCTCTGAAGAAAATGAAGACTATATAGGGTGTCTGGAATATAAATGTCGAAACTTCGGAGTAGGAAATTGATGAGCTAAGAAAAAAGTTCTGTAGAAATATGCTCGTATTTCTTCGTTTTGAAGAAAATGACAAAAAAGATGATATTAAAAATTAAAAAGTAAAACCCAAGTGATACTATTCTTTATTATTTACTTATTCTAATGATATATTTACTTAATTCTAATGATACATCGTTTGTATAAAAAAATTTGATTATCAACAGACGCTAAGTTAAATTCCACCAAATTAATAAATAAAACTCAAGTGGTACTAACTTTATTTTATTATATACTGAACTCTAATGATATGTATCACGTATATAAAAAATTTGATATTAACTGATGTTAAGTTAAATTAAATTAAATAAAAAAAAAGATTTATTTAGTATTTATTATTTTACATAACTATACAGTTCTAACTTATTTCTTATTTAGTTTTTTAAATAAGTTTCCCGAATCTATTTGACATTTTTTATTTCACACAAGCCGTACAGTTTTTTATCAATTCTTACGATTTTACATTTTAAATGAGTTTCTGGAATTTATTGTATATTTTTTATTTTAAATAAGTCAACATTATTTTATCGAGTTATAATCGGCATTACACGTAAGTTTAAAGAATTTTTCAAACACAGAATAATTTGGAGCAAATATATAGTAGTGTCATAAATTAATTTTTTAGTTGAAAAATTAAATAATGGTCAATAAGATATTTAATACTGATAGTCAAAGCCGCATTTAATGCAAATAATATTCCGCAATATTAAGAAAATTTGCAATTTAATTTTTTTATAAAGAATGTATAGAATATTATTAACTTTTATTTAAGTATGAATCATTTAAAAGAATAATAAAAATTGAGACATAATGTTGAACATCAAAGATACTCCACACACGCAATATAATGTTGAACATCAAAGATACTCCACACACGCGACGTAATGTTGAACATCAAAGATATTCCACACGCAAACAATTACTGATTACAAGAATCGCGCAAATAATATAGGATTGAACAAGTGCTAGAGATGCCACAGAGCAAAGCGCAAAATTAAGGTGTGTATTAAGAGTTATATCTCAATCTTTATTACTTTCTTTGATGTTTTACATTCAAATAAAGATTAATAATAAATTATACATTTTTTAAATAAAGATAAACGCAATCATTTTTTAAATTATAAAACAATTTGGACTAAATATAATAATGAATATAAATAGAATTCACATTATATATTTACAGATATATAAATTAGAGATATCTAAGAGCGGTATTCATAGTCCGTTCTTATTTCAAGACTGTCTTAAGTAATATCTTAAGACGCCAATACGGTCCTCTGATTCGAGACTTCTTAAAATTGTAGTTAATCTCTTACTATGTGCCCGAGAAATAATGTTTTATATATAATTAT
>NW_017306131.1:0-288 GCF_001594115.1 Trachymyrmex septentrionalis
GCGACGGCGCTCCGCCCCTACCGGCAAAATGTTGCGGGGCGGAGTTGTCTCTCTGCATGAAATATTGAGGCTCTCCTCATGAAGCCTCGTCGACGCTGCGATCAGCGCAGACAGTGGGGCCACGCACGACGAAGGCGATGGTCCGGCGGCTGGCGGGGACACGGAGCTGGAGGGGGAGTAATTATTGTTCGTACGCCTCCTGGCTCTTCTCCCCGCGCTGACCGTCCACTGGCCACCCCACATGTTGTCCCCCTCGATGACCGGGGACATCGACGGTCGCGCCGCGCC
>NW_017306131.1:388-1100 GCF_001594115.1 Trachymyrmex septentrionalis
GCTGTTCCTGTCCCCGCTCAGGCTCCGGTGACGATGGCCTTGGTTGAGTGAGCGGGGACGTCCTGCCGCCTGTTGGTGGTAAAACGACCGCCACGCACGGTGACGTCCTTTCCTCCCCGATGGTCGGGAGGAAATTCCTTTGGGGGAGGCAAGGTGGTGTCATCTGCCTCCCCAGACCACCTGTGAAGCCCGTGGACATAAGCGGGCCTCCACAGGTGGTCGTCGTCACCGTGCAAGTGGTGAGCGTCGTCGGTAGCGACGTCGCGGGCGAGATGGATGTAAATGTCCCGCCCATGCTCCCCGATGGACTGCCCCTGGTGGTCTGGGGCAGGCTGGGGAGCCTCGCAGGGGGCGATGTCCTCTGGCTGGTGTTGAGGCCCCCTGCGAGTTGCGACGCCGGGCTGCCTGTCCCCCTGGGCGATGGCCTGCCCAGGGGTGTCAGGCGTGCAGCCACCGCACTCTTCCCGACGGGAGCGCAGGTGGGCCCTGCTGTCGTGACCACCCCCCCAGTGGATGTCATCTTGGGGGGTGGTCTGCCCACCTTTCTGTTGAGGCTTAAGAGCCTCGGTCTCCCCACGCCGCTTGGCTGGAATCGCGTGCCCTCCTCGTCGGACGATGATGATAGTATAATTTCTATTCCTCGACGAGGAGGGTGTGGGGAGAGGCGCTCCCGCCTTGTCGTGCCGTCGCTCTTCTCGACCGACGCGCCAGT
>NW_017306132.1:0-540 GCF_001594115.1 Trachymyrmex septentrionalis
CCAAATCCTTCTAGAAAGGCTGTTGCCTATAAATTAGTGCGAGCGAGACGGGCTCTCTTGTTCGCAATTGCAAATAAGTTGATTTTTATCGACGTCTCTTTAGCGTAATTTAACGCGCAATTAGTGATCCTTGTTTGTATTTGGAATTGTTTAAATAAAAAGTGTTGTCTGAATTACATTACTTGATCTCTTTAAGACAAATTAAATTATACTGTTAAATTTCGTGGCTCCCTGTCAGTTCGACGCAAACATTTTCTGGTGCGGCTCCTTCGAACCGGATCTAGTGTTCGGAGCCTTTATCAGGAGTGAGTGAGATTTCAGTGGTGTTGATCCATTGCGTCGACTTTGACAAAATTATCTGCAAGAAATAAAAATAAGTCAGAGTGCGGAAGATTTGTTACTTAAACAATCAGAGCTCTTCGGGCTTATTTCCCGATCGTATGAAAATACGATCGTGATGAAGTCGGGAACCATTAAGATTACTGAAGACCTAGTATGCATGCTGGATGGGTACTGAAATTCCTGCGGAATCACGAAAGA
>NW_017306133.1:0-558 GCF_001594115.1 Trachymyrmex septentrionalis
CTCGGTTATTCGGAAGTTTCGAAGGCTTATCGAGTGTGGATATCCGATGAAAGACGGGTCGATGTTTCACGCGACATCAAATTTTTGGACATCTCGGAAGATACCATCGCGGATAATTTCGAGGATTTCTACGACGATAAAAAGGAGCCTGCTACCGAAAATGAATTGAGCGTGGAAATCGAACTATGCCCCAACCAAACTGTGACGGAGATGCGCGAAGAAGACGCGCTTTCCGAAGAAGAGGAGGAAGCAATCGAAGAACTCGTCGAGGATCGACCCAGGAGAGGCCCAGGTAGACCCCGCCTCTTGAGAACTGGATTGAAGGGAAGACCGAAAAAGGTACATTACCCGGCGCGTCTTGCTGATGAAGAATGCGCGAACCTTGCCAAAATCCCGATGAGGATGGCCTTAGGTGGACCCGAGAAGAACCTCTGGATGGACGCCATGAAGTCTGAGTTGGAAGCTGTGTTGATGAAAGGAACCTGGGTGATCGTAGAGCGTCCCGAAAATCAGCAGGCGATAGGGAGCCGTTTCGTTCTTCGTAACAAGTTCAGGAGC
>NW_017306134.1:0-283 GCF_001594115.1 Trachymyrmex septentrionalis
AATTATTGCAATAATTGTAAAATGGTAGAAGACTTTTCGACTCAGTTCAGTTCGCTCTATTAGCTCACGAAATATTTGACGATTATTTTGGGACACTCGCTATACTAACCTAAGAATAGTTCCCCAAATCAGAGTACTTAAGATATTTATACATTTCGGATAATAGAACAAAAATATATGAAAAATATCAATGAAATGTAAGTCAATATCATAAAAAACTGTATTCATTAAGCAAATTATTACTATGTAATAAAATGTGCACACAATCCATCCAATTATTATT
>NW_017306135.1:0-288 GCF_001594115.1 Trachymyrmex septentrionalis
TCCGGTCCCTCGAATCCTGCATCCTCTCGAGGTGGCCGATGCTGGCGACGGGGTCGTCCTCGCTGTCCAGTGCGAATTATACGAGGCCTCCCAGGGCCCCTTCCCCGTTGAGGTCGATGCACCTCTTCGTCGCTGTTGGAATCGTGATTGGTTGCGTGGTCTTCGAATCCGCCGGGCACGTGTTCAATTGCGTCGACGACGAGCGGCGTCGTGTCGACTTCGATCATCCTAATCTCGGAAGGAGGTTCCTCTGTCTCCGCTTCCGGGTGAGGATCCCTCGGGAAGACG
>NW_017306136.1:0-277 GCF_001594115.1 Trachymyrmex septentrionalis
TTCAGTTTTTTCTTTCATTCTATATAATGCATTTTTATATATATTTTTTATTAAAACACGGAAAGATATTACTGTTTATTAAAATAACTTATGATCCAGATAGTATCCGTCATTTTTGTCGTATTATATTCAAACGTGATTTAGAATGATCTGTAATTTTCTCACAATTTTGTTATCATTTTAAAAATGTATAAACCATTCTTAATTCTCTGCCTCTACATTTAATGGACTATAACACTTATTCAAATTTAAATATTTTTTCCACCGTATAGTTTTA
>NW_017306136.1:377-589 GCF_001594115.1 Trachymyrmex septentrionalis
CAAAGATCTTAAATAAGAATAGTCCTATTGTAAATAGCACTGGCACACAGATTTACGTGTCATCGATACATCACTACATACTACTACATCATCTCTCACGCACATGTATAATAGGTACACGTAAATTTTTTTATAACAATAACATTCTAATTCGACGTCTAACACTCTAACAAAAAGAACATCAGGTACTCGTAACGTATCGGAGATTTTGA
>NW_017306137.1:0-239 GCF_001594115.1 Trachymyrmex septentrionalis
AAGTAAGAGTCAACACATTTCTTTAAAATTCACAAAAATGTATATTGAGTCTTTGTTGATTCGCACTACTAAACGCACATAATAATCGACACGTAATGTCTGTCTTGCACATCTACGTTCCTCCTTACTGTATATATTTTAAATGGTTTTCATTCCTTTTTGGACACGCTAATTTATTTACACATGAATTCTGAACTTTACCAAGATATATTTTTAATACATTTGATTGTTCAACCGTT
>NW_017306138.1:0-261 GCF_001594115.1 Trachymyrmex septentrionalis
GTATATCTTTTTACATTATTTTAAATATTATCGAACAATCTACATACTTGTTACTATTATGTACTATTATCATTGTAATTTACACATTATGTTTTTTACGTTGTACACATAAGTATTACTATTATGTTTTATATAGTATCATTTATTATGTATTACTATTATTTTTCATTAAACGTATCATATATTTATATACATATTTTATATCAGTATACTCAAAAAAATGGAATGGATAATAAGAAATATTTTTACACGTTTATATTC
>NW_017306139.1:0-1436 GCF_001594115.1 Trachymyrmex septentrionalis
GTCATTCGGGATGGTATGTATGTAAAAATTATTTTTTTTTATATAATCTTTCCTATGTTTCTTGTTATCTTACAGATACAATTTTTGCAATCACATTCTTGAGATAAAATTGACTGTACACATTGTCATGTTTTCTCTAGTATTTTTATGCGAATCCATCATATTACGATTCAAATTCAAGTTATGACGAAGATAATACCAATGGCATTCATGTCGGTGATCATGGTAGTAATTCACGTAACTCCGAGTCTGACAACTCTGTCGAGGATAAGCTATCCGAAAACGATTTAATATTGCGACGAGAGTTACATGTGTAACGTACGGAACGTGTCTTTTTATATTGAAAAGGAAAAATAGCAAATCTAAATGCAGAGTGACAATTGATGCACAATAAAAATTGTAACCAATTATTTAATTAGAAATAGAGACATAAATCATTTAATAATAGATATAGGTGCGCATTAGTTACCGTGCTTTACTCTTATGATACATTTTTCGTTTTTTAATATTTAATTAGTATCGTAAGTCGTATATAATGTATTGCATTTTTTTATATTAGTCGTTTTACAAATGTAATAAATTCTATTGTATAACTTCATGTCGTGAAATGTAAACGAGATTGGATTGAAATGAATTTAGATGGATTCAGTTTGTTAAAAATATTGATTCATGAATGTTAAAATCAGTATTTTTCAATTCTGAAAGCATCTTTATTCCTTTATAGGAATTGCATGGAGCACATTTTTATGCGTTTTAAAAATAATATTACTGTTTTTGTACATTGTGAATATTGTTTGAATCAAAATTTTGAATAGGAAATTGCAGTTTTTCTATCCAATTGTATTGATAATTAAATCTAATTGAATCCAATTGAATTCAATTAAATCCAAAAAAGTATTCGATATTTAAAATACGCATTTGGATAGAAAAAAACTTCAATTCAAATTTTAATCCATTCTCATTTGCTGGATAGTAAATATTTATGCACTTTGTGATTTTTACTTGAACATTTCAAGATATAACAGGTTTCAATTTTTGAAAAGAAACGTTACATATGCTATAGTACTTTCCTAATTTTTTGTATATGTTTCTTTGCAAAAATAACAAATTTTCGATTAGCAATTAAGTTGTTACATTGTTCCATCTGCAATTTGACAGCTTTGTTAGAGTGCATAGTTACAGCCCTACAATAGATCTTTAAACATTAAGCTATAAGAAATGGACAAATCATAATTCTTCTTCTCGCATTTGATTGTAATTGGTCAGTTTCTTAAGACTTAAAACATTTATTGTAAATTATTGGACTTGTAGAGTATAAAAATTTATAGATCTGTCGCATACTCTGTTTTCGCGACTTTTTTTTTATCTCAACGCCAATCAAAAGAAAAAATAGAAAAAGAAGGACTTTTGACGAAACACTATTGTAGATCTAGAAG
>NW_017306139.1:1536-10405 GCF_001594115.1 Trachymyrmex septentrionalis
CATCCAATCAGAGCAAAGAAAATTTTTAACTTGTAAATTAAATGTTTGAATGCACTAATTTTTGATTATCATCATTTCTTTTCCTAAACTCCCATTTCAAGTTTGACACAACAAAGAAATTGTGAATTATGCTTTTGTAAAAATAGAGTACGGCCATACAGGGAAAGTAGAGGTGAGTGTCCTGTCAACGAGAATCGTTCAGATATACTTTTATCCTAATCCTATTCGATCATAATTTAAATTTTGCCACTGTCTAATCGAAGAATGCTTCTCAACATTTGTAGCTTTACATTAATCGTATTTTTAGTTTTGTTTTTTGGAATTAATAAAAATGTTTTATCTCCTTGAAACGTAATAATCGTAAATAAAAATTCACAAGAAATAATCTAAAGAAAATAAATAGTTTATGTTAAATTTAGTTTTGACATTGTAAAGTTATGATAATAAGAAAGTTTTGTTGTCTTTCAGAAATGTCAAATTAGCAAAATAAAGCTTGTCAATAAAAGATCTCGATTTGTTAAGTTTGTTGAAATAAATTAGTTTTGTATTTCACCTATATTATTTGCACCAATTTGTATAATTATAAGAAAATGAAACTGTGCTAAAGATATTTCTTTCATTATTGACATATTCTTAATCAAGAACAAAAGGTATGAGTATTGATTTTAGAAAATCAAAAATCATTTTTCTAGATTTTTTATAATTTATTCAAATATATGCATGTTTTAATAATACTTTAATTAATTTATGTATAGGTAATATAATATGTAAAAAAAATTTATTAATTATTGAGAATTAATATATTTTTAGAACACAATAGTTAAGTTTTCGATGCAAATTGTATATTTTGTAGAAATAATTGTTGTTTAGATAAACAAAAAAAAATTTTATAAAATGAACCTTGAAAGTGAAGTATCGGATGATACCAATCGAAATTTGGTCGATTTATCACAAGCTACTACCTCACAAGATGATAGTTCATTTCTTTCTTGTAATGACGATGCAAGCAGATTGCACACAGAACATAATAAAATCAAAAGAAGTATATCGAAATGTCAAGTACAAACCAGTAGCGATACATCAATAGAAAAATCGGACGAAAGTTTGAGTAAGCGACAAAAATTAAATGAAAGTATGTGCAATACCAGTGAGAAACAAGAAAAAGATAAAGATGAAGATGAGACCAATAAAAAAGTAGCTGGTTATTTAAAATTAAAGGAAAAATCTCCTAATTGGCATATTGTACCGGAAGTGATAAATCGCCAAATAGGTAGCAATCCATTATTCAAAAGACGATTCCATAGTTCTTCATATGCAGTAGAGCAGTTCCAACTTATGTATAAACTTTATCTATTGGTAAATTATTCCTTTTAAATATACATTGAACTAAGCTAGAGTTATACATTATATTGAAAGTATCATTAAGCAATTTTTGTATTATTATTTATTGATATACATTTACATTTGATTTCTATTTATAGGATCATAATAACATAAATATTTTAAATTTCAATCACAAAGGAAATTTATTATTGTGTGCCGCTTATAATGAGATTTCTATTTGGGATTGGGCTATAGGAAAAAAAAGCTTTATTTTTCCAATTGATGATGACATCTTCGTCTTAGATGTATGTATTTTTAATTAAATATAACATTGCAATTAGAATGTCGTATAATAGTTACTTTGATGTAATTATTCAGCAAACAAGAATGGAAATGAATTCAGATTTTCAGAAATATTCATTCTCGAATGTTAAAATGAATGCTTTACAATACTGAATGCATTTATATTCATTTATAGGAATTGCATGGAGAATATCTCTATGCCATTAATTTCAAAAATAATATTAGCTTTTTCTGTGCTCTGTAAATATTATTTAATTCAAATTTTTTAATAAAAAATGCAATTTCTTAATCCAATTGTATCCAACTAAAATTAATTGAATTCAATTGAATCCATTAAAATACAAAAAAAAGTTTTTGCTATTCAAAATACAGCTTTGGATAGAAAAAAGTTTCAATCCATTTTAATACAATTTCGTTTGCTAGGTATATAAAAGAATTCTTTTTAAGTATACATTTGAAAATGTTTTCTTTAAGAAACATTTGAAAATGTTTTCTTTAAGAAACATTATACTTGAAACATACATGTAATATACGTAATCTATACTGCTTACTAAATATATAGTAAATATATGAGTAAAATCTTTTTCGGTGAAGGATGTTTTAGAATGCCTTAATCACTTTTCCAAATTTATAATTATATGCGTTTAGGCCAAGTGGCTGCCGTCGGACAATTATGTGGCTTTTTCTGCTACACATAATCGAATATGTTTGTTGGAAATTGAAAGCAACATGTCGATGAAATTGCTGATGCAGGATGGAGGGTTTTACAAATTGTCTGTGCATCCTGAAACACCTCATGTAATTCTTTTAGCTGGAATGCTTGACTCAAAAGTGTTATCCATAGATATCCGGGAAAGCAAACCAAAAGAGTGAGTAATCGCAATTAAAATGTTCAAATATAAATTTTTATATTTTTTTGTGTTTTATGTTTACACCTTACAGCGTTTACCTACTGTATTAATATTTTATATCAAGATTTAAATTGTGATTAATTACCCAAGATTATTGGATTTCAATAACTGATAATCTGATCAGGTTATAATTAGGGTCAATTAATATACATGTATTTTGAGTTTCAGATATATGATAAAAGTGTTTTATTTTTATTTTTCTTATTATAATCCTTTTTTAATTAAATTCTCTATAACCTATATAATCATTTTCGTTAATAGATTAGTTCAAGTTAAGGAAAATTCATCAAATGTACTATTAAACAGTATAGATTCTAATCCTTCAAATAGTAATGAATTTTGCGTTGCTGGTCACTCTTCTTATGTTATGGCATATGATCGGCGAAAAGTTTCAGAACCGCTTTATAAACTATGGCCTGATTATATAGTACGTCATCTTGTATTAAGTCTATAACTATAAAAGTTTATAATAAAAGCAATATAATTTGTTATTACATATGTTTATTTACTTAAATATATACCATAAATGTTTTAGAGCAATGAATTTGTAACGTCTGCTAAGTATAACTATAACGGAACAGAAATTCTCGCTTCATATAATTGCAAACATTTATTCCTGTTTAATAGATTAATAAGGTCATCACGTGGAGATTACGGTCATATGTATCAGAATGATGTGAGATCATCAAGTAGGTTATACATAAAATTACATTGTTTTACGATTACATTATTTTTTATCATGATTACTGTAAATCAGTATAATTTTTAAACGTTTTTTTTATGCGCGTTTAGAGAAAGAAAAACTATGATATAGTATTTAAAAACAAGATTCGGTGATAATAGAGTCATTTTTTTAAATTGTCAGTATAGTGAGAGAAGCAATGCTTTAAATAATTCCGATTTACTAATATTTATCTAATTACTCATGTTTTTTGTTGGTTTTTTACAGTATTTGAAGGTTCTTTTTTCGGACCTAAAAGTGAATATGTTGTAGCTACATCCATTGATAATATATTTAGTTGGGAAAAAAATTCGGAATCTGTCATACAATGTATCAGAGGAGATAAAAAATTCGTAAATTTTTCTATTTCATAAATTTAATATAAATAAATTTTTCTTATTTGTAGTATAAATGAGAAAATAGCGACTATTTAAAAATTAATTTATAGGTAGCTTGCTTGGAGAGTCATCCGCATATTCCCATTCTTGCGACAAGCGGATTTGATGACAACGTTAAACTGTGGGTGTCTTCGAAAGGAGAACTTTCAGTAATGGGGTCAGTTGGGAAGGTACGTATATAAATATTATTTTCTGTTACACAGTTTTTTTTATTTTTCTTGTTATCTTAGAAACAATTTTTGCAATCACATTGTTAATAAAAGCAGTGGTACGCAGTAGACTAATCCCATTGATGAATGTGTGATTCATACGTGTCCTTTTATTCACAAGTATGTCAAGTCTCACACGAGGGGAGGAAAATAACATTTTCATTCACTAATTATTTGACTGTACCCAAAATACGAAAATGGATTAAAATAGATTCAAATTATTTTCTATTTAAATGCGTATTTTAAATAACGAATATCATTTATGAATTTAATTGGATTTAATTAGATTTAATTGGATAGAAAAATGCAATTGGATAGAAAAACTGCATTTTCTATTAAAAAATTTGAATTATATAGTATTCACTGTTAAGCTAATATTTTTTATAGATTGAAAAGCGTACAGATATGCTCCATGCAATTCTTATAAATGAATAACAATGCATTCGGATTGAAAAGCATTTATTTTAACATTCGTGAATTAATATATCTGAAAATCTGAATTTATTTCATTTTAATCCATTTTCGTTTGTTGGATGCGCAGACATTATCTGTCAGAGAGAATGAGAGAGAGAGAGAAAGAGAGAGAGAGAGAGAGAGAGAGAGAGAGAGAGAGAGAGAGAGAGAGAGAGAGAGAGAGAGAGGGAGAAAGAGAGTAAATTGATTATACACACTGTCATGTTTTTTCTAGCATTTTTATGCGGATCCACCACATTACTATTCAACTTCAAGTGAAAGCCAAGATGATACCAATGACATTCATGTCAGTGATAATGGTAGTAACTCCGGGTTGAACAACTTCATGGAGGATAATCTACCCGATAGTGGCGACGTTGAATAGAAAACGTTTTTATCTTAAAATTGTTATTTAAAATAATGCGGTTTTATATTGCTATGAGAATTACATGTGTAACGTACGAAACGTACTTTTTTTATTAAAAAGGAAAAATGGCAAATTTAAATGCAGAATGATAATTGATGCACAATCAAAATTGCAACCAATTAATTAATTACAAATATAAACATAAATCATTTAATAATGGATATATTCGCGCATTAGTTACCGTGCTTTACTCTTATAATTTATTTTTCGTTTTTTAATATTTAATTAATATTGTAAGTCATATATAATTATTGCATGTTTTTATATTAATTGGTTCAATTAATAAATTTTACTGTATAACATTATGTAATGAAATGTACTCAAACGAGAATGGATTGATATGAATTGAGATGGATTCAGATTGTTAGAAATATTGATTTACGAATGTTTAAATGAATATTTTTAAATCCTGAAAGCATCTTTATTCACATTTGTAGGAATTGAAGGGGCATATCTTTATGCCTTTCAATCTAAAAATAATATTATCTTTTTCTGTGCATTGTGAACACTGATTAATTCAAAATTTTGAATAGAAAATGCAGTTTTTCTATCCAATTGTATATGATAATTGAATCTAATTGAATCCAATTGAATCCAATTAAATTCAATAAAGTATTTGTATTTAAAATACGCATTTGGATAAAAAAAATTTCAAGTTTAAAAAAAAAAATTTTAATCCATTTTAATTTATTCTCGTTTGCTGAGAAGTAAATATTTGTGCACTTTGCGATTTTTACTTGAACGTTTTAAGATATAACAGATTTTAATTCTTGGAAAGGAAACGTTACATGGACTATAATACTTCCTTAGTTTTTCATACATGTTTCTTTGCAAAAATAACAAATTATCAATTAACAATTAAGTTGATACATTGTTCCGTCTACTATTTGACAGTTTTGTTGGTGTGTAAAATTAAAGCTCGGACCTACAATAAATTTTTAAACTTTAAGTTATAAGAAATAAGCGAATCATAATCATTGTTTTTGCATTCGATTGTAATTGGTCAGTTTCTTCAGACTTAGAGAGAGAGAGAGAGAGAGAGAGAGAGAGAGAGAGAGAGAGAGAGAGAGAGAGAGAGAAAGACAGACATAAAATTGACTACACACTGTCATGTTTTTTCTAGCATTTTCGTGTGTACCCATTACATTACAAATCAAATTCAATTTTACGAGGAAATGATACCAATGACATCCATATCGATGATGATGGTGGTAATTTCAGTAACTCTGAATCGAACAACTCTGTCGACAATAATCTATCCGAAAGCGGAGACGTTGAATAGAATACGTTTTTTATCTTAAAATTGTTGTTTAAATTAATGCGATTTAATATTGCTATGAGAGTTACACGTGCGTAACGTATGAAACGTATCTTTTTATATTGAAAATGAAAAATGGCAAATCTGAATTCAGAGTGATAATTGATGCACAATCAAAATTATAACCAATTAATTAATTAGAAATTGAAACATAAATCACTAAATAATAGATATATTTGGGCTTTAGTTGCCGCACTTCTACTCGTATGTTCCATTTTTGGTCTATTAATGTTTAATTAATGTCGTAAGTCGTATATAACTTATTGCATTTTTTTATATTAATTGTTTCAATTGTAAAAAATTTTACTGTATTACATCATGTAGTGAAATATATTCTATAATTTTTAATTTAACAGTATTCACAATGCACAGGAAAAGATAATATTATTTTTAGATTAGAAGGCATAAAGATATATGTTCCATGCAATTCCTATAAATAAATTATAAATGCATTCAGGATTAAAAAATACTCATTTTAACATTCGTGACTCAATATTTCTAACAACATGAATCCATCTCAATTGATTTCAATCCATTCTCATTTGCTGAGATGTAAATATTTATGCACTTTGTGATTTTTACGTGAACGTTTCAAGATATAACAGGTCTCAATTTTTGAAAAGAAACGTTACGTATGCTACAGTACTTTCCCAATTTTTCGTATATGTTTCTTTACAAAAATAATAAATTGTCAATCAGTAATTAAGTTGGTACATCGTTCCGTCTCCAATTCGACAGCTTCGTTACAGTGCAGAGTTAAAGATACAATAGATCTTTTTAACATTAAGCTATAAGAAATGGACGAATCATAATTATTCTTCTCGCATTCGATTGTAATTGATCAGTTTCGTAAGACTTCAAACCTTTATTATAAATTATTGGACTTGTTGAATATAAAAATTTATAAATATGTCGCATACTCTGTTTTCGCGATTTTTTTTTTATCTCAACGGCGGAGACCAGCGCCAATCAAAAGAAAAAATAGAAAAAGAAGGACTTTTGACGAAACACTATTATAGATCTAGAAGTAAGATCCAATCAGCGCAAAGAAAATTTTTAACTTGTAAATTAAACGTTTCACTGAACGCAGTAATTTTTTATTACCATCATTTCTTTTATTAAACTCCCATATCGAGTTTGACACAACAGAGAAATTGTGAATTATGCTTTTGTAAAAATAGAGTACGGCCATACAGGGAAATTAGAGGTGATTGTATTGTCAATGAAAATCGTCCAGATATACTTTTTTCCTAATCCTACATTCGATCATTTAAATTTTCAACAACTCAAATTTTACTAAATATCTAATCGAAGAATGCTTCACAGCATTTATAGCTTTACATTAATTGTATTTTTAGTTTTGATTTTTGGAGTTAATAAAAATGTTTTATCTCCTTGAAACGTCAAAGACGATATAAAAATTCACAAGAAATAATCTCGAGAAAATAAGTTTATGTTAAATTTATTTTTAACATTGTAAAGTTATGATAATAAAAACGTATTGTCTTTCAGAAATGTCAAATTAGCAAAATAAAGCTTGTCAATAAAAGATCTCGATTTGTTAAGTTTGTTGAAATAAATTAGTTTTGTATTTCACCTATATTATTTGCACCAATTTGTATAATTATAAGAAAATGAAACTGTGCTAAAGATATTTCTTTCATTATTGACATATTCTTAATCAAGAACAAAAGGTATGAGTATTGATTTTAGACAATCAAAAATCATTTTTCAAAATTTTTTATAATTCACTCAAATATATGCATGTTTTATTAATACTTTATTTTATATGTATATGTAATATAATATGTAATAAAAATTTATTAATTTTTGGGAATTAATATATTTTTAGAACATATAATTAAGTTTTTGATGCAAATTGTGTATTTTCATGAAACAAACTCAGTTTGGACAAACAAAAAAAATTTTTTATAAAATGAACTTTGAAAGTGAAGTACCGGATGATACCGATCAAAATTTGGTCGATTTAGCACAAGCTACTACCTCACAAGATAATAGTTCATCTCTTTCTTATACTGACGATGCAAGCAGATTGCACACAGAACAAAATAAAAACAAAAGAAGTATCTCGAAATGTCAAGGACAAACCAGTAGCGATACATCAATAGAAAAATCGGACGAAAGTTTGAGTAAGCGACAAAAATTAAATGAAAGTGTGTGCAATACTAGTGAGAAACAAGAAGAAACTAAAGATGAAGATGAGACCAATAAAAAAGTACCTTATTTAAAATTAAGGGAAAAATCTTCTAATTGGCATATTGTACCGGAAGTGATAAATCGCCAAATAGGTAGCAATCCATTATTCAAAAGACGGTTCTATAGTTCTTTATATGCAGTAGAGCGGTTCCAACTTATGTATAAACTTTATCCATGCGCATTGGTAAATTATTTACCTTCTAAATATTATACATTGAATTAGCTAGATTTAGACATTGTATTGAAAGTATTACTAAGCTTTTCTCATATCATTATTTAATGGTATGCATTGACATTTGATTATTATTTATAGGATGATAAAATAATAGATATTTTAAATTTCAATCACAAAGGAAATTTATTAATGTATGCCATTAATAATGAGATTTCTATTTGGGATTGGGCTAAAGGGAAAGAAAGCTTTATTTTTCCAATTGATGATGACATCTTCGTCTTAGATGTATGTATTTTTAATTAAATATAGCATTGCAATTAGAATGTTGTATAATAGTTACTTTGATGTAATTATTCAGCAAACAAGAATGGATAGAAAAGAATTCAGATTTTCAGAAATATTCATTCACGAATG
>NW_017306139.1:10505-25394 GCF_001594115.1 Trachymyrmex septentrionalis
ATAGTTATTTTGATGTAATTATTCAGCAAACAAGAATGGATAGAAAAGAATTCAGATTTTCAGAAATATTCATTCACGAATGTTAAAATGAATGCTTTGCAATACTGAATGCATTTTTATTCATTTAAAGAAATTGCATGGAGCCTATCTCTATGCCATTCAAGTAAAAAATAATATTAGCTTTTTCTGTACTTTGTGAATACTGTTTAATGCAAATTTTTGAGTAAGAAATGCAATGTTTAAATCCAATTGTATCCAACTGAAAATAATTGAATTTAATAGAATTCAATTAAATCCAAAAAAAGTTTTTTTCGAGGAAAAATCTTTTTCAAGGATACACTTCAAAATGTTTTCTCTAAGGAATATTTTACTCGAAATACACATGTAATATACGTAATATATGTTGCAAATATATAGTCAATATATAAGTAAAATCTTTCTCGATGAAGGATGTTTTAGAATGTAGCCTTAAAAAGTTTTTCTAATTTATAATTGTATGCGTTTAGGCCAAGTGGCTGCCGTTGGACAATTACGTGGCTTTTTCTAGTACAGATAATGGAATATGTTTGTTAGATATTGAAAGCGACATGTCGACGAAATTGTTGATGCAGAATGAAAGATTTTACAAATTGGCTGTACATCCTGAAACACCTCATGTAATTCTTTCAACTGGGACAAACTCAAAAGTGTTATCCATAGATATCCGCGAAAGCAAACCAAAAGAGTGAGTAATCGCAATTAAAAAGTTCAAATATAAATTTATATTTTTTTAAGTGTGTTTTATGTTTACATCTTATAGCGTATATCTACTGTATTAATTTGTTTGTTAAGATTTTAATTGTGATTGATACCTAAGATTATTACATTTTAATAGCTCTGCTGAACCGATCATGTTATAATTAGTAGACTTAATTAATATACTCGTATATGTATCTTGGATTTCAGTTATAGGATAAAAGTGTTTCTTTTTAATTTTTCTTATAATACTTTTTATAATAAATTCTTTATAATTTATATAATTTTTTCGTTCATAGGTTACTTGAAGTAAAGGAAAATTCATTAAATGTACTATTAAGCAGTATAGATTCTAATCCTTCAAATAGTAATGAATTTTGCGTTGCTGGTCATTCTTATTGTGTTATGGCATACGATCGGCGAAAAGTTTCAGAACCGCTTTATAAACTATGGCCTTATGATGTAGTACGTCGTTTTGTATTAAGTCTATTACTATAAAAGTTTATAATAAAAGCAATATATTACATTATATATTACATATTATTTATTATTAAATTATATTACAATATATTACAATATATTACGTATTATTTGTTATTACATATGTTTATTTACTTAAATATATACTATTAATGTTTTAGGACAATGATGAATTTGTAACGTCTGCTACGTATAACTATAACGGAACAGAAATTCTCGCTTCCTATAACAGCAAGGGTTTATTCCTGTTTGATAAATTAATAACGCCATTACATGGAGATTACGGCCATATGTATCAGAATGGTGTGTAGAGTAGGTTATACATAAAATGCAATTACATTATTTTACAATTACATTATTTTTTATTTAAGATCCCAATAAATGTTATTAATTTTTTAACGTTTTCTTATATGCGAGTTTAAAGAGAGAAAAACTATGATATAATATAACAGAACAGGGTTTGGTAATACATTTTTAAATTAATTTTCGTGTGCGTGTTGTTAATAAAAAAGTCACTTTTAGAATTTGTTAGTATAATTGAGAGAAGCGATGCTTTAAATAATTCCTGATTTACTAATATTTAATTAATTACTCATGCCTTTTGTTGGTTGATTACAGTATTTGACGGTATTTTTTTCGGACCTAAAAGTGAATATATTGTAGCTAGATCCTATCATAATATATCTATTTGGAAAAAAAATTCAGAATCTGTCATACAATATATAAGAGGAGATAGAAGATCCGTAAGCTTTACTATTTCATAAATTTAATTTAAATATATTTTTCTTATTTGTAGTATAAATGAGAAAATAGCGACTATTTAAAATTTAATTTATAGGTAACTTGCTTGGAGAGTCATCCGCATATTCCCATTCTTGCGACAAGCGGATTTGATGACAACGTTAAACTGTGGGTGTCTTCGAAAGGAGAACTTTCAGTAATGGGGTCAGTTGGGAAGGTACGTATATAAATATTATTTTCTGTTACACAGTTTTTTTTATTTTTCTTGTTATCTTAGAAACAATTTTTGCAATCACATTGTTAATAAAAGCAGTGGTACGCAGTAGACTAATCCCATTGATGAATGTGTGATTCATTCGTTTCCTTTTATTCACAAGTATGTCAAGTCTCACGCGAGGAGAAAAAAATAACATTTTCATCCTCTAATTATTTGACTCTACCCAAAATACGAAAATGGAATAAAATAGATTCAAATTATTTTCTACCTAAATGCGTATTTTAAATAACAAATATCATTTATGGATTTAATTGGATTTAAATGGATTTAATTAGACTTAATTGGATAGAAAAAAGCAATTGAATAGAAAAACTGCATTTTCTATTCAAAAATTTGAATTAAATAGTATTCACTGATAAGCTAATATTATTTATAGATTGAAAAGCATAGAGATATGCTCCATACAATTCTTATAAATGAATAACAATGCATTCAGGATTAAAAAGCATTTATTTTAACATTCGTGAATTAATATATTTGAAAATCTGAATTCATTTCATTTTAATCCATTTTCGTTTGCTGGATACGCAGACATTATCTGTCAGAGAGAATGAGAGAGAGAGAGAGAGAGAGAGAGAGAGAGAGAGAGAGAGAGAGAAAGAGAGATAAAATTGATTATACACTCTGTCATGTTTTTTCTAGCATTTTTATGCGGATCTACCACATTACTATTCAACTTCAAGTGAAGGCCAAGAAGATACTAATGACATTCATGTCAGTGATAATGGTAGTAACTCCGGGTCCAACAACTCCGTCGAAGATAATCTACCCGATAGTGGCGACGTTGAATAGAATATGTTTTTTATCTTAAAATTGTTGTTTAAGATAATGCGATTTAATATTGCTATAAGAGTTACATGTGTAACGTACGAAAAGTATTTTTTTATTAAAAAGGGAAAATGGCAAATGTAAATGCAGAATGATAATTGATGCACAATCAAAATTGCAACCAATTAATTAATTACAAATATAAACATAAATCATTTAATAATGGATATATTCGCGCATTAGTTACCGTGCTTTACTCTTATAATTTATTTTTCGTTTTTTAATATTTAATTAATATTGTAAGTCATATATAATTATTGCATGTTTTTATATTAATTGGTTCAATTAATAAATTTTACTGTATAACATTATGTAATGAAATGTACTCAAACGAGAATGGATTGATATGAATTGAGATGGATTCAGATTGTTAGAAATATTGATTTACGAATGTTTAAATGAATATTTTTAAATCCTGAAAGCATCTTTATTCATTTGTAGGAATTGAAGGGGCATATCTTTATGCCTTTCAATCTAAAAATAATATTATCTTTTTCTGTGCATTGTGAACACTGATTAATTCAAAATTTTGAATAGAAAATGCAGTTTTTCTATCCAATTGTATATGATAATTGAATCTAATTGAATCCAATTGAATCCAATTAAATTCAATAAAGTATTTGTATTTAAAATAGCATTCGGATAAAAAAAATTTCAAGTTTAAAAAAAAATTTTAATCCCTTTTAATTTATTCTCGTTTGCTGAGAAGTAAATATTTGTGCACTTTGCGATTTTTACTTGAACGTTTTAAGATATAACAGATTTTAATTCTTGGAAAGGAAACATTACATGTACTATAATATTTCCTTAATTTTTCATATATGTTTCTTTGCAAAAATATCAAATTATCAATTAGCAATTAAGTTGATACATTGTTCCGTCTACTATTTGACAGTTTTGTTAGTGTGTAAAATTAAAGCTCGGACCTACAATAAATTTTTAAACATTAAGTTCTAAGAAATGGACAAATCATAATTGTTATTCTTGCATTCGATTGTAATTTGTCAGTTTCTTAAGACTCAAAGAAATTATTGTAAGTTATTGAATTTGTAGACTATAAAAATTTATAGATTTGTCGCATACTTTGTTTCCGCGCCATTTTTTTATTCCAACGGCGGAAACAAGCGTCAATCAACGGAAAAAGAAGAAAAAGAAGAATCTTCGACGAAACACTATTGTAGATCTAAGCATAAGATTCAATTAGCGAATAAAATTTGTAACTTGAAAATTAAATGTCTCGCTGAACACATATATTTTTGACTATCATCATTTCTTTTATTAAATTCCTGTAATGAATCTGACACAACAGAAAAATTCTGAATTTTTAAAAATTTCTTTTTGTAAAAATGGGGTACGGCTATGCAAGAAAAGTCCCAAGCTGAGTGTTCTGCCAATGAAAACACTCCGAATATATTTTCCCCCTACATTCCATCTTCATTCAAATTTTGCTAACTGTCTAATCGAAGAATGCTACACATATTTATAGCTTGACATTAATTGTATTTTTAGTTTTGTTTTTTGAGAATATAATAATAAAAATGTTTTATCTCCTTGAAAGAGATCAAAGACGATGTAAAAATTCACAAGAAATGATCTCGAGGAAATAAATAGTTTACGTTAAATTTAGTTTTGACATTGAAAAGTTATGATAAAGAGAATGTTTCGTTGTTTTTCAGAAATGTGAAATTAGCGAAATAAAGCTTGTCAATAAAAGATTCTCGATTTGTTAAGTTTATTGAAATAAATTAGTTTTGTTATTTCAAATATCTTATTTGAACTAATTTATATAATTATAAGAAAATTACGAGAAAACTGTGTCAAAGAAATTTCTTGCATTATTGATATATTCTTAATCAAGAACAAAAGGTATGAATATTCATTTTAAATAATCAAAAATCATTTTTCTAAATTTTTTTTAATTTACTCAAATATATGCGTATGTGTTTTATTAAAACTATAATTTATGTACTATAATTTACACCGCTGTTATATAATTTATGTATATGTAATGTGTAATGTAATAAAAGTTTATTAATTATTGGGAATTAATATATTTTTAGAACCATAGTTAAGTTTTCGATGCAAATTGTGTATTTTGATGAAATAAACAGTCTGGATAAATAAAAAAAATTTTTTTATAAAATGAACTTTGAAAATAAAGTACCGGATAATACCAGTCGAAATTTGATCGATTTATCACAAGCTACTACCTCGGAAGATAATAGTTCAGTTCTTTCTTATACTAACGAAGCAAATATATTGCACACAGATCAAAATGAAATCAAAAGAAGTATCTCGAAATGTCAAGTACAAACCAATAGCGACGCATTAATAGAAAAATCGGACGATTGTTCAGAAGTTTTGTGTAAACGACAAAAATTAAATGAAAGTGTATGGAATACCAGTGAAGGAAATGACAATACAGTGACGTTTCAAACCAACAAATTATTAGAACAGGAAAATTATCGTTTGATAAATGCGTTAGTTAAGAACGAATCATCGAATTCAAATTTAGAAAAAAATTCAGAAACTGCTAATAATTACCAATCTAATCCATGTAAACATAAAGTTACTTTTATACTTTTTTAAATATTTGCATCATTTGGTTTCTGTAAGATGTAAAAGTTTGAATTTTGAACAGATAATTTGAATAAACGGGAAGCTAGTAACGAGGATGAATGGGATGAACAAGAAGAAGATGAAGATGAAGATGAGAACAATAAAAAAATAGCTGATTATTTAAAATTAAGGGAAAAATTTTCTAATTGGCATATTGTACCAGAAGTGATAAATCGCCAAATAGGTAGCAATCCATTATTCGAAAGACGATTTTATAGTTCTTCGTATGCAATAGAGCAGTTCCAACTTATGTATAAACTTTATTTACGCGTTTCGGTAAATTATTCACCTTTTAAATATACATTGAATTACGCTAGATTTATACATTGTATTGAAAGTATCATTAAGCAATTCTTGTATCATTATATATTGATATGCATTTACAATTGATTATTATTTATAGGATGATAATAACATAAATATCTTAAATTTCAATCACAAAGGAAATTTATTAATGTGTGCCGTTAATAATGAGATTTTCATTTGGGATTGGGCTGTAGGGAAAAAAAGCTTTTCTTTTACAAATAATGATGACATCTTCTTTATAGATGTATGTATTTTTAATTAAATATAGCATTGCAATTAGAATGTTGTATAGTAGTTACTTTGATGTAATTATTTAGCAAACAAGAATGGATAGAAATAAATTCAGATTTTCAGAAATATTCATTCTCGAATGTTAAAATGAATGCTTTACAATACTGAATGCATTTTTATTCATATATAGGAATTGCATGGAGCATAATCTCTATGCCATTCAATTCAAAAATAATAATAGCTTTTCTGTACTTTGTGAATACTGTTTAATGCAAATTTTTGAATAAGAAATGCAATTTTTTAATCCTATTGTATCCAACTGAAATTAATTGAATTTAATTGAATTCAATTTAATCCAAAAAAGAGTTTTTTTCAAGGAAAAATCTTTTTCAAGAATATATTCCAAAATGTTTTCTCTAAGGAATATTTTACTCGAAATATACATGTAATATACGTAATATATGCTGCAAATATATAGTCAATATATAAGTAAATCTTTCTCGGTGAAGGATGTTTTAGAATGTAGCCTTAATCAGTTTTCCTAATTTATAATTGTATACGTCTAGGCCAAGTGGCTGCCATTGGACAATTATGTGGCTCTTTCTAGTACAGATAATCGAATACGTTTGTTAGATATTGAAAGCGACATGTCGACGAAATTGTTGATGCAGAATGAAGGGTTTCACAAATTGGCTGTGCATCCTGAAACACCTCATGTAATTCTTTCAGCTGGATCAAAAGTGTTATCAATAGATATCCGGGAAAGCAAACCAAAAGAGTGAGTAATCGCAATTAAAAAGTTCAAATATAAATTTATATTTTTTTAAGTGTGTTTTATGTTTACATCTTACAGCGTATACCTACCCTATTAATTTTTTTATCAAGATTTCAATTGTGATTGATACTTAAGATTATTAGATTTTCATAACTGCTGAACTGATCTTGTTATAATTAGGAGGCTCAATTAATATATATGTATCTTGGATTTCAGTTATATGATAAAAGTGTTTTTTTTTTAATTTTTATAATACTGTTTTATTTTAAATTCTTTATAACTTATATAATTATTTTCGTTTATAGGTTACTTGAAGTAAAGGAAAATTCATTAAATGTACTATTACACAGTATAGATTCTAATCCTTCAAATAGTAATGAATTTTGCGTTGCTGGTCAGTCTTACTGTGTTATGGCATACGATCGGCGAAAAGTTTCAGAACCGCTTTACAAACTGTGGCCTTATGATGTAGTACGTCGTTTTGTATTAAGTCTATTACTATAAAAGTTTATAATAAAAGCACTATATTACACTATATATTACATATTATTTGTTATTACAATATATTATAATATATTACAATATATTACGTATTATTTGTAATTACATATGTTTATTTACTTAAATATATAATATAAATGTTTTAGGAAAATGATGAACTTGTAACGACTGCTACGTATAACTATAACGGAACAGAAATTCTGGCTTCCTATAATAGCAAGGGTTTATTTCTGTTTAATAAATTAATAACGTCATTACGTGGAGATTACGGTCATATGTATCAGAATGGTGTGTAGAGTAGGTTATACATAAAATATAATTACATTATTTTACAATTACATAATTTTTTTATTTACGATCCCAATAAATGTTATTAATTTTTAAACGTTTTTTTATATCCGGGTTTAAAGAGGGAAAAACTATGGTATAATATAACAAAACAGAGTTTGGTAATATATTTTTAAATTAATTTTCGTGTGCGTGTTGTTAATAAAAAAGTTCCTTTTAGAATTTGTTAGTATAGATGAGAGAAACAATGCTTTAAATAATTCCCGATTCACTAATATTTAATTAGTTACGCTTGCCTTTTGTTGGTTGATTACAGTATTTGACGGTATTTTTTTCGGACCTAAAAGTGAATATATTGTAGCTGGAACCTATCAGAATATATCTATTTGGGAAAAAAATTTGGAATCTGTCATAGAATATATGGCAGCAGATTTTCACCATGTAAGTTTTTCGATAAATTTATTATAAATAAATTTTTTTTATTTGTAATATAAACGAGAAAATAGCTACTATTTAAAATTTAATTTATAGGTAACTTGCTTGGAGAGTCATCCGCATATTCCCATTCTTGCGACATGCGGATATGATGATAACGTTAAACTGTGGGTATCTTCGAAAGGAAAACTTTCGGTAATGGGATCAGATGGGAAGGTATGTATATAAATATTATTATCTGTTATATATAGTTTTTTTTATTTTTCTTGTTATCTTAGGGATAATTTTTGCAATCACTTCACTCATTCTTAATAAAAGCAATAGTATGCAGTAGACTAATCCCATTGATGAATATGTGATTCATTCTTTTCCTTTTATTCAGAAGTATGGGAAGTCTCACGCGAGGGGAGGAAAATAACATTTTCATCTACTAATTATTTGACTCTACCCAATATACGAAAATGGAATAAAATAGATTCAAATTATTTTCTATCTAAATGCATTTTAAATAACGAATATTATTTATGGGTTTAATTGAATTTAAATGGATTTAATTAGATTTAATTGAAAAGAAAAATGCAATTGGATAGAAAAATTGCATTTTCTATTCAAAAATCTGGATTAAATAATATTCACTGATAAGCTAATATTATTTATAGATTGAAAAGCATAGAGATATGCTCCATGCAATTCTTATAAATGAATAACAATGCATTCAGGATTGAAAAGCATTTATTTTAACATTTCTGAATCAATTTGAAAATCTGATTTCATTTCATTTTAATCCATTTTCGTTTAAAGGATACGCAGACATTATATGGCAGAGAGAGTGTGAGAGAGAGAGAGAGAGAGAAAGAGAGAGATAAAATTGATTATACACACTGTCATGTTTTTTCTAGCATTTTTTTGCGGATTTTTATCCACTATATTACTATTCAAATTCAAGTGAAGGCCAAGATGATACCAATTACATTCATGTCAGTGATAATGGTAGTAACTTTGGGTCGAACAACTCCGTCGAGGATAATCTACCCGATAGTGGCGACGTTGAATAGAATATGTTTTTTATCTTAAAATTGTTGTTTAAAATAATTCGATTTAATATTGCAATGAGAGTTACATGTGTAACGTACGAAACGTATTTTTTTTTATTAAAAAGGAAAAATGGCAAATTTAAATGCAGAATGATAATTGATGCACAATCAAAATTGCAACCAATTAATTAATTACAAATACAAACATAAATCATTTAATAATATATATATTCGTGCATTAGTTACCGTGCTTTACTCTTATGATTCATTTTTCGTTTTTTAATATTTAATTAATAATGTAAGTCGTATAGAACTTATTGCATGTTTTTATATTAATTGTCTCAATTAATAAATTTTACTGTATAACATTATGTAATGAAATGTACTCAAATGAGAATGGATTGATATGAGTTGAGATGGATTGTTAGAAATATTTATATTTACGAATGTTTAAATGAATATTTTTCAATCCTGAAGGTATCTTTATTCATTTATAGAAATTGCATAAGGCATATTTTTATGCCTTTCAATCTAAAAATAATATAACCTTTTTCTGTGCATTGTGAATACTGTTTAATTCAAAATTTTGAATAGGAAATGCAGTTTTTCTATCCAATTGTATTGATTAAATAATTGAATCCAATTGAATCCAAAAAAGTATTCGCTATTTAAAATACGCATTTGGATAAAAAAAATTTTAATTCAAATTTTAATCCATTCTCATTTGCTGGATAGTAAATATTTATGCACTTTGTGATTTTTACTCGAACTTTTAAAGATATAACAGATTTCAATTTTTTAAAAGAAACGTTATGTATGCTATAGTACTTTCCTAATTTTTTGTATATGTTTCTTTGCTAAAATAACAAATTTTCGATTAGTAATTAAGTTGTTACATTGTTCCATCTGCAATTTGACAGCTTTGTTAGAGTGCATAGTTACAGCTCTACAATAGGTCTTTTTCACATTAAGCTATAAGAAATGGACAAATCATAATTATTCTTCTCGCATTCGATTGTAATTGGTCAGTTCTTAAGACTTAAAACATTTATTATAAATTATTGGACTTGTAGAGTATAAAAATTTATAGATCTGTCGCATACTTTGTTTTCCCGCCATTTTTTTTACTCCAATGGCGAAGACCAGCGCGAATTGAAGGAAAAAGAAGAAAAAGAATGACCTCTGACGAAACATTCTTGTAGATCTAAAAGTAAGATCCAATCAGCGCGAATAAAATTTGTAACTTGTAAATTAAACGTTTCGCTAAACACAGTTATTTTTGCTATCATCATTTCTTTTACTAAATTCCTATATTGAAGCTGACGCGACAGAGAAATTTTGAATTTTGTAAAAATGGAGTACGGTTATACAGGAAAGTCCTGAGGTGAGTGTTTTGTTGAACGAAAATCTTCCGGATATACTCTTCTCTACATTTCATCTTCATTCAAATTTTGCTAACTCTCTAGTCGAAGAATGCTTCGAAGCATTTATTGCTTCACATTAATTGTATTTCTATTATTGTTTTTGTAGTTATAATAATAAAAATGTTTTATTTTCTTGAATCATCAAAGACGATGTAGAAATTCGCAAGGAAGAGTCTCGAATGAATAAATAGTTTATGTTAAATTTAGTTTTGATTTTGTAAAATTATGATAATAAGAATGTTTTGTTGTCTTTCAGAAATGTCAAATTAGCGAAATAAAGCTTTTCAATAAAAGATCTCAGTTTGTTGAGAAATAAATTAGTTTTGTATTTTTAACTAATTTGCACTAATTTGTATAATTATTAGTAAATGAAAAAAATATGCTAAGAATGTATCTTTCATTATTAATATATTTCTAATCAAGAACAAAAGGTATGGAAATTGATTTTAGATTATCAAGAATTATTTTTCTAGATTTTTAATAATTTACTCAAATGCATGTTTTTCATTATTACTTTAATTTATGTATTTATAATATAATTTGTAGTAAAAGTTTATTATTTATTGTAAATTAATTGTTTTTTTTTTAAGTTTAGTTTCGATGCAAATTGTGTATTTTGAAGGAATAATTACTGACAATTTGGATAAATAAAAAGAACTTTAGAATAAAATGAATTTTAAAAATGAAGTACCAGATGATACCAGTCATTATTCCGAAAAAACATTTCCTAATACAAGAAATTCTGATAGCGAGGAATTTAGGACGGTGCAGTTAAGTTTATTAACACATTCACATATCTCGAAAAATGTAAATAATTATGACGTTTCATCGGGGAGCAATGTCATTTTAAACAAAACTCATATAGTCGAATTTGATAACAATATCGCTTGCGAAATTGTTCAAAATGAGCCAGCAAATAAATCGGTAGAACTTTCTGCAGAGATTATGATAATCGGAACTAATAATTGTGACAAAACTAACTATATGTTAAAAGAAAAATTCTATCCTACCAGTTTTAATTTGGTCGATTTATCACAAGCTACTACCTCACAAGATAATAGTTCATTTCTTTCTTGTACTAACGAAGCAAGCATATTGCACACAAAACAGAATAAAATCAAAAGAAGTATTTCGAAATGTCAAGTACAAATCAGTAGCGACACATCAATAGAAAAATCGGACGATAGTTCGGATGAAATTTTGAGTAAGCGACAAAAATTAAATGAAAGTGTGTTTAATACCAATGAAGGAAATGTAAATGTCAATACAGTGACGTTTCAAAGAAACACATTAATAGCGGAGCAACGAAATTATCATTTGATAAATGAGTCAGCTAGGAACAAATCATCAAATACAAATTTAGGAGCAGGATCAGAAACTGCCAATAATTACCAATCTAAACCATGTAGACATGAAGGTATTTTTATATTTTTTCAAATATTTTCATTATTTGGTAAGATGTAAAAGTTCGAATTTTCGAACACAGATAATTGGAATAAACGGGAAGCTAGCAACGAGGATAAATGGGATGAACAAGAAGAAGATGAAGATGAAGATGAGAACAATAAAAAAATAGCTGATTATTTAAAATTAAGGGAAAAATTTTCTAATTGGCATATTGTACCAGAAGTGATAAATCGCCAAATAGGTAGCAATCCATTATTCGAAAGACGGTTCTATAGTTCTTTATATGCAGTAGAGCGGTTCCAACTTATGTATAAACTTTATCCATGCGTATCGGTAAATTATTTACCTTCTAAATATTATACATTGAATTACCTAGATTTAGACATTGTATTGAAAGTATCACTAAGCTTTTCTCGTGTCATTATTTAATGGTATGCATTGACATTTGATTATTATTTATAGGATAATAAAATAATAGATATTTTAAATTTCAATCACAAAGGGAATTTATTAATGTGTGCCGGTTGTGATGAGATTTCTATTTGGGATTGGGCTGTAGGAAAAAAAAGCTGCTCCTTTACAAATAATGATAATCTGACTATATTACATGTATGTATTTATAATTAACTATAGCATTTTGCGATTAGAATGTTGTATAATAATTATTTTGATGTAATTATAAAAGAACATTTTTATTAATATTTTTCAAGAATACATTCTAAAATGTTGTCTCTGAAGGATATTTTACTTGAAATATATATGTAATATACGTAATATAAACTGCAAATATATAGTTCAGTAAAATCTCTCTTCGTGGAGGACGTGTTGGAATGTAGCCTTAATTAGTTTTTCTAATTTATAATTATATGAGTTTAGGCCAAATGGCTGCCGTTGGAAAATTTTATGGCCTTTTCTGATGAAGATGGTCGGATACGTTTATTGGATATTGAAAGCGACATGTCGACGAATTTGGTAATGTTCGGTGAAAAGTCGTACAAATTGGCTGTGCATCCTGAAACACCTCATATAATCCTTTCAGCTGGAATTGACTCAAGAGTGTTATCCATAGATATCAGGGAAAGCAGACTAAAAGAGTGAGTAATTGCAATTAAAAAGTTCAAATATATATTTATATGTGTATATAATATATTGATATGTGTTCAAATATATATTTATGTGTATTTTTATGTGCTTTATATTTACATTTTACAGCGTATATCTGTATTAATTTTTTATATCAAGACTTCAATTGTGATTGATATCCAAGATAATTGGATTTCAATAACTGCTGAACTGATTAAGTTATAATTAGTAGCCCCAATTAATATATATGTATCTTAGGTTTCAGTTATGATAAAATTGTTTTTTTCTTATTTTTCTTTATTACAATACTTTTTTATAATAAATCCTCTATAACATATATCATTTTTTTTGTTTATAGGTTACTTGTGGTAAAAGAAAATGTATCAAGTGTAGCATTATACAGTATAGATTCTAATCCTTCAAATAGTAATGAATTTTGCGTTGCTGGTCTGTCTGATTGTGTTATGGCATACGATCGACGAAAAGTTTCAAATCCGATTTATAAACTACAACCTTATGATGTAATACGTCATCTTGTATTAAGTCTATTACTATAAAAGTTTATATTGAGAATAATATAATTTATTATTACATATGTTTCTTTTTACATATATGATATAAATATTTTAGGACCATGATGAATATGTATTTGTAACGTCTGCTATGTATAACTATAACGGAACAGAAATTCTCGCTTCGTATAAAGACAAGGACTTGTTTTTATTTAATAAATTAATAATGTCATCACGTGGACTTTACACCCATATTAATCAGAATGTGTATAGACCATCGAGTAGGTTATACATAAAATGCAATTACATTATTTTACAATTACATTATTTTTTATTCACGATCACTATAAATCTTTTTAATGTTTAAATGTTTTTTATGCGCGTTTAAAGAGAAAAAAATTATGATGTAATATAAAAAAACAGGATTCGGTGGTACACTTTTTAATTAATTTTTGTGTGTGATTGTTAATAAGAGATTTCTTTTAAAAAATTTTTCTATAGGGATACCTCTTTTAGAATTTTGTTAGTACAGTTGAGAGAAGCGATGCTTTAAATAATTCCCGATTTACTAATATTTTATTAATTACTCATATCTTTTTTTGTTGATTGATTACAGTATGTGACGGTATTTTTTTCGGACCTAAAAGTGAATATATTGTAGTTGGATCCAATGAAAATATATGTATTTGGGAAAAAAATTCGGAATCTGTCATACAATGTATAACAGGCGATAGAGAATCCGTAAGTTTTTCTATTTCATAAGTTTAATATAAATAAATTTTTCTTATTTATAGTATGAACGAAAAAATAACGATTTTTTTAAATTGAATTTATAGGTAATTTGCTTGGAAGGTCATCCGCATATTCCCATTCTTGCGACAAGCGTACGTGATAATAACGTTAATCTATTGGTGTCTTCGAAAGGAGAACTTTCGGTAATGCGGTCATTTGGAAATGTACGTATGTAAAAATTATCTTTTTATATAATCTCTTCTATTTTTCTTATTATGTTAAAGACAATTTTTGATATCACATTCTTGATAAAAGCAGTATAGTGAAACGCAGTAGACTAATCGCATCGATGAATGTGTGATTCATACGTTTCCTTTTTTTTCACAAGTATATTAAGTCCCATATGAAAAAACTAACTTTCTTCCTCTTATTATTTGACTGGGCTCTACGCAGATATATTGTTATCTGTCATAGAGAGAGA
>NW_017306139.1:25528-63438 GCF_001594115.1 Trachymyrmex septentrionalis
GAGGGAGGGAGGGAGGAAAGGTGAGAGAGAGATGAAATTGACTATATACACACTATCATGTTTCTTCTAGCATTTTGATGCGGACCTATTACATTACGAATCAAATTCAAATCGAGATGAAGATACTAACGATGATGGTAGTAATTCTAGTAGCTCCAGGTCGGACAACTTTATCGAGGATAATCTATCCGAATGCGGCGACGTTGAAAATATACAGTGTTCTTCATCTTAAAATTGTTGCTTAAATTAACGCGATTTAATATTTCTATAAGAGTTACATGTGTAACGTACGGAACGTATCTTTTTATATTGAAAAGAAAAAATGGTAAATTTAAATGCAGAGTGATAACTGTTGCGCAATCAAAATTGTAACCAATTAATTAATTAGAAATAGAAATATAAATCATTTAATAATAGATATATTCGCACATTAGTTACCGTGCTTTATTCCTATGTTTCATTTTTCGTTTATTATAATGTTTAATATCGTAAGTCATATATATTGTAATTTTTTTATATTAATCGTTTCACAATTGTAATAAATTTTACTATGTTACTTCACGTAGTGAAATGTATGTAATGATTTCATCACAACGTATCGAAGACCCTTTACATTCTTATAATTAATCTTTTATATCAGCTGAAAATAATCAGTACATATATTTTGAATTATAATTAGTTGGTTTACTGTATTATTATTTTTTAATATATGCGTTGAACAAAATAAAATTAATTAATATAGAATAAGAAAGAAGAGAAATAGAGAGAGGAATATATATATATATTTCAAAAATGATAAAACAATAGCAATTTTTATCTTGTAATATTCAAGGATTTTTTGCCGTTTAAAGTTGCATTATATATAATATTAAGGTTTAGAAGTAAAAAATCGTGACGAAACTTTGCAAACTCGTACCTTTTTTTGTTTCAATGTATACATTTTCAACATCACGATTTAGCACGGATTCACACCACATTTATTTTCAAAACCGCGATTTTATCGTCAGTGTTGAAAATAAAGCGTAGCTACGTAGTATCTCTAACGCATGCGCAATTTTTTATATATTGACGATATAACAGGTTTCTTAACCTCAATGACAAACTTGTGATTTCTACCAACTTTTACGATTAATGTTTTCGTCCGCGAGGAAGAGCGCCACTATTTTTTGTCATATTTATTCGTTTCAGACAAAAATGCGTTGAATAAATGTAATTTCCTCAATTTTTGAATAGATTAGTTAAATTGAATAATTATCTGAATTATGGATTACTTAAAAAAACCGGTATTTGTGGTGGGAGATATAAACGAAGATATTAATTTATCATTACCACCTTCTTCTGGGGAAGAGTACATCAAACGAGTGGTGTAAGTTGGCGTTTTTTTTCTTAGCTACTCTTTTTTTTCATTTTCTTGAATTTTCGAATTTAAAGCACCTGCACATCGTGTTCTGTTTTATTGCAGAATAGAAGCCAGACAATGCGCAGATGTAGTGGTGGCCAATTTAGATCCCTCATGTGTGAAGGAGCCTACAAAAGCCTATGTGGAGACTGTAAGTTAATTCCTATAAATCATACCATAAATTTCACAATGGAATGACTATGACTATAAAAGTTAGCAGGATGTATTCAAGCACCAGCAAGCCTCAGGCCAACTGTGGAATGGCAACAATATCAAGTTGCAGACTTTTCCAAGTTAAGACTGTATGTCAGTCAATTGAAAGATGAGATACTAATAGGCAAGCGCAAGTGGAAATCACCTGACATTCATTTGGTATATACAAGTCTTATAAAATACTTATCTGAAACTTCAGGAAATTATGGGTTATATTGGTTCTTCTTCGATATTGCAGCCAGACATAGATGATCAGAATGCTTGGATAAACTTCTGTTTAGATGGCAAAGAAAAAATCGGACCAACACTGAATACTCTGTTTTGCTTTAGTCAGTCTGATGTAGAACAGGTATTAGAATATCTGGTGCAATTCGTAGAAACTGAAAGAAAAGTTGAATACAAAATAGGCCAGTGGATCTACACGTTACTTGGGATTTTGGAGCAACCGTTGCAGCCTGATACTTGTTCCTGCCTGCGCTCATTGGCTCGAGCATGTTCCGTCATTCGTGCCGATACTGTAATGTTCATTATTTGATCAAGCTAATTCAGTATCAGAATATATTGCAATTAATTATCAACGCTATTTGTGTCATACTATCCTTGTTTTACATTTAATAGAAGATGAATGGCACAAATAGTGTTAATAGCGTCTCCCCGAATCCAGCCTAAATCAACCAATATCATTCTGTATCTCATAAAGCGAAAAAAGGATCAACAAGTTTAACTTGATTGCTTTTCGGTTCATATAATACTCGTTTCTTACAAAAAGAGCAATTGTGTAAAGATTTCAAGATTTAATGTCTCGATAAAATGTGAAAGATATGTCTTTTAAGCAAATAAAAAATTCAAATATTTTTTTCTTAACACTAATTATGTTATTTATTTAATATTTAAAATTATAAAAATATAAGATTTATATATAGTTATGTTTGAATCTAAAGGCACAGAGAAAGTACGATTCAATATTTCTTTTCTAGAATCGGAAATGATAATATAATAAAAACAGAACATATTGGTTCTTTAGGTTCTAAAGCATCAATTTGTAAATTTTACAAAGAAAAGTTCAGTTAGAATTTATTGTTAGTAGGTAATCTATTGCTATATAAAAAATAATACGGAGGAAAGAAAAAGGGACGAAAAGGAAACGCCGAATTTCTATTAACAAAACATTTTTATTGCATATAACTTCCTGTTTCCTCTACTTACGCTGTTGCTATGTCATTCCCGATGTTAGAAAAAGGTTCAGGCGATAATAAAAACTCGCGTTTGTCAGATTACAAAAGATTGAGAAAATAAGAGACTGAACTTTTCTTCTATGCCTAAACTAACTCGTGGTCTTGTTAATATCTACAAAAGTTCACGTCAGAATTTACTAACGCTTTCTTTGCGATCTCGCTATTTCTTTTTTGTTTTTTTTTTTTTTTTTAGAGAGAATTGGACGCGCAGGAGTTGGGAGCGCTGAACTTATTCATCTGTCTAGTAGCGAGATACTTTCGTCAATTAGACTTGGCAGATCCTTGACAATTTCCTATTGTGCATACAATATAATTATTTATGACGCGACATGGTATATGTCTGTACATACAGCGATTTTTAATAAACTTCACATAAGATTATTCTTAGATCCAAACGTAGTAAATAGTACATTAAGTCTTGCAGTATGATCGCGCTTTAAATTACAATACAGTACCAATTATTAAAGGACTCGATATATAATATAAGGCAATGCTTCAATTAAATAAACTCGTATTACAATAATCAATTGGTAAGCGAAAATTGGATAATCTTGAGTGATCCTTAAGCTACGTTCTCTTGGTCCTGGAGTAACGCAGTGGCTAGTCTCTCTAGATCATCGTAACTAAGATTATTCACTTTATTTTTCAAGTCCTTTATCAACTCATTGACTATGGACTCTGTCTCGGATACTGTATAATAATGCCTAAGCACCCGTGAGATCTCTTCTCTCAGTAGATGGATACCAGCTTTCTGTTGGGGCAAAGATTTCGCCTCGCTAGAGCCTTCCTCTGCCTTCTTAATCACCAAAAGATTTAACTTACTGCCATCTTTGATTCCCGGATAAAAACTTAGCGGATTTTCATCTGAAGATATTAAACAAAATATTCGTAACAAGAAATCATTACGATATACAATGCTAGATGAGGAATATTTTCCATTTAGTGATATGAGTCAATAAACGTCATTCTATCTTTCTTGATATTTCATGAACAATAAATAAAAAATATTCGTGCCACCAAATGAAAAGCTTCTGAGATCGAGTGTTCTTACCCGCTAAAGTCTTGCCAGTAAGTAATAATCTTTGCTGTGGTACATCGATGCCCAAGAGATCGCTTACTTTGTGCTTTAACTCCAACACTGTCTCTGACGGCAATATCTAAAATCATACGACATGACATAACGACATGAAAATAATTTCTATGAAAACATTCTTGAGATGTTTGAAGAAAAAAAAATTGTTGACGTCAGAAAGGATGCTCGTCCGAAAGGCGGATTATAACCTTAATTTTTCGCTTTAACGAATGTTCGAGCGTGTGAATTCATTTAAGGTAACGACAATCATTAGCTTGGCTCCATGATTTTTAGTATTGGTCTGCGATGGAATTCAGATCACGAGAGGAAGTCGCGGATGCTTTCGCGAGAAAACGAGGGAGCGGCGCGACAGCCATGCCGTACTCACGTCAACGACGCATTCTTTCCCCTGCAGCTTCTTCACGATCACTTTCATGATGAGCAGCCGACGAGGATCGCGAAGACGGAATTGTTTGATCGTGGGACGCACAAACGTGTGTGGGGCACGCAGCCAGGCGAGATCAGGTTTCTCGAAATAGTGGTGTCTCTGACTGGATCGACAAAAGCTGGCGCATCTTATGCGCTGGAGAGGTTATATTTTGCGTTCACACGATTCACGACACAGCGTCATCAGTATCATCAACTGCTCATTCCTCTTCTCTTTCTTTTCCCTCGGGAATAGCTACACACGGGGATATCGATATACTGATCTGCCTGTCCGAACAGATATCGATAGTAACAACGATGCCTCGTAACAATTCCTCCAATCGTTACAGCACTTCACTCAATTGTAGAGTAGGTGAACGTACTTAGTACGGAACAGAACCAAAAATATAATGTGTTATCCGCTGGAAATATTCTACGTAGTTCGGATTTTGTGCAGGTGGAGACGCTACTGGAGTTCAGTAGTGCCGTCTAAAATGCAGGCACGTTTCTTTTAAAAAGCCATGATTGTCTGTTAATTAACCTAACCTAAATTGACCGACCTGGTTATAAAGCTTAAAAAGCGAGACAAATTAGAATGCGGTAATACGTATCCATATGTTTGAAAATACATCTATACAAATCTATACATTGAAAAATGTGCACTTTGCGATTGAAGATTGTACAATAACATTGATTGTATAGCCTTTGTTTAATTAAGATCTCGTGTTCCTCGATAATATTCTATTCCGAGTTTCTCCAAATGTTCCGAAAATTTAACCTTCAAAATTGTGACCTGAAAAAATAAATATGTAAAAATGTTTAATTAAAAAGAAAGAGATATTTGACCAGCAAAAAGGTTATAATTTAACGCGAATTACTTGTATGAATTATTTTTTTATGATTTTTTTCGTTATTTAATATAATATTTAAATACTTATCGCTATTTATAGCCCGCAAAAATTGACGTGTATCATGGGAGAGATAAACGTGTCTTTTCAAATTGACACTGACAATCGTGAGAATTTCTCGTCTGCTATTTCGTTCCATACTTTTAAGAAGCAAAGAGACGCTTTTTATGATATACTTAGAATTTGGGAGGAAAATCATTTGGTGCCAGGATGGGTGTTTCAAATTGCGCTGGGTGGCAAGATAAGAAGCATGTTGGCGATGCACAATGACTGTACTAATTATTATCACATTGCTAGGTTATTTAAATCACAATTATTAATATCGTGTATGCAGAATAGACATCAGGTAAGCTCAAAACTATTAACATGCTTTATTATATTTGCTATAAAAAGAATATTCTCAATAACGAAACAATCATATTATTATCAATTGTAGGATGATGTAGTGGATGACGAAAGCTTGAATTTCTTGAAAGCTTTAAAACATGTTAATCCTGAAAAATTGACACAACTCAGCAAGAGATTTGTGACTCCCTTACCATCACAAAGTCAGAATGTTGGTCCTTTGTTTCCTGGCATGCAGGAATTTTTTAAAGATTTTATATTGCATGCATTTAATCCGATATTTTATACGCATTTGGAGAATTGTTTTGTACATGAAATAATGGAATTGAACGATACTCAGTTTGCTAATAGTGAAATAGAAGACTCAGGTACAGTTTTTATTATTTTAATGATTTCATGACTGTTTATATTCTATTTAAAATTTTAGAAAAACTACTTTTTTCTGGATTTTTCATTTTGCAGAAACAATGGTTGACGATCAAACGCAACAGAATTTTATTATTTGTTTAGCCAGCTTGAGGCTTCTTGCAAAAGTATTAGGCCTTTTAGTATCATTGCCATATAGGTCTGAATCAAATACTACAAAAGAGATTATAATGACACAAATAGAGATAAGAAATAAGGTACGTGACATAAAAATTCAAATGTTAAAAGCTACTTGCCAAATTCTTTTTAAATAATCTTTTCAATTGTTTTATTATAGGTATTACCATCATTAAATTTACAAACTTGTCTTCAGAATGCCATAATCGAGGGTAAACTGTCACTGACGATACCTTGGATAGTTAAATATTTAGCTATGATGGATATTGTGTCGCTTCGGCTGCCATATTATAAGCAGATCTTGGAACTATTGTATTATATTTATCATGCTATAAATCAGACCGATCTTACTGCCCCTGATTGTCTTATTTCTCAACAATCGGCTGTGCTGCTCAAATCCAGTCTATGTTGGCTGTTTGAACTATCAAACTTTCCCAGAGATTTCTATATTGTCTGGCAAAAGACTTGCAAAATCAAGGAACTAAAGAGTCTCAAACAGATGGAAAAATTTTTTGAAAAGAGAAAAAACTCGCATTCTGTCGATTGTGTGATTCCTGTTAAAAGTAATCTCGACAAATTAGATATAATTACTGATCGAACGATGCGTATGTGCTGTCCGCGAATGGAATCGACTTTCTCTGTGTTTCATGGAAACGGGACGAATTTGAATATCAATTCTAATAAGCATATTACACCTGTTACTAGTCAACTACGTAGATTAGGAGGCACTACTCGTGCAAAACACTTGGAGGTATTTTTTTATTCAATATATTTATATTTCTAATATTGCTCTATGTTACTGTATGCTTAATAAATTTCTGTTATGGCAGTTACAATTGGAGGAAGCCTTTTTCCATGGTCAACCAGCTTCTACTCGGAAGACTGTTGATTTTGTTTCCGAAAGAGTCGCATCAACTTGCGTGAAGCATATATGCAACACCTTATTGACTTCATCGCGAGAAGTAAATTTAAATTCTTTTAGAAAGATTCTGAAACACAAACGTATCGAGAAGGACTCCGATGAACAGAGTGAACTGTCAAAAAATTACTTCAACGAATTTAAGGTAATATCTTTGCACGATTGTAAAGAAAATTTCATGTTGTATGAAAAAGGATTAAGTTTAAATCGTAGTTTGGTGTTTAGGCTTTACTTGTGAGCGACATGAATACATTGGCCAACAACGCGTCGAGAGAATTGAAGGATCAGTGTGAGAAAACAATCCCAGCAATTTGCAAAACGCGAGTCGCGGCATCGATAGAATCTTTATTAGCAGAAGATTCTTTAACGGCAGTCAAGGAAATGTGCATCAAGATTGCGACTAGAATAGCAATGGAACGAATAAATCAATGGATTCAGTCGCATATTGCCGGTGATTCCTTGTTCATAAAAGATATGGAACTTGAGATTAATAGGTTCTTTCGGAACAATAGTCCTGTACATTCCAAGCAAGAAAAATATCACAATATGGATGCTCCTAATCCTACTACTATGATGGATGAGCTTCGAGTAAGAATATAATATAAACTTGATTCAATAAAGAATTTAATGATAATTTAGTAATTAAAATTTGGATACATACATTGATGTATTAGATATATAATTTTTAAAACAAAAATATTTTCTAAAATAATTTCTATTGTTTCTAAAATTAATGACTTTAAGTTATTAATATTTAGACATATTTCCACTTGTTTTTGTTTATAGGGGTTAATATGGCATATGTTGGATAACAATGGTATAGGTTTGACTATTTCGTCTGTATTGGATACTTTAGATAAACTGTATCAATCATTCAATCAAAGAGATGATTTATTACCAGGACCACAGAAAGTTTTGTGTTATCTTAGTATAGATTTTGCATTATTTTTAGGTATGTTTAATACTGAAATCTCAAGAGTGTGATAAAATTATAACTATAATATTTTACATTTTTAGTGGCATATAGAACGGATCTCTTTACGCGAGAAGTCCAGGACAAATTGATTAAAGTATGGTTGTCGGACAATTTAAGAAATGAGGAAGATAATTCACCTATGCATAGAATACTGTGTTCTAGAAATATTATGTTGTTAATGCAAGCACAAAACGACGCTTTGTGGCCAATTTTTGGCAAATTTCTAAAAAGATTATTAGAAACAAAGATAGTTGATGGAGATAATCTGAGTGATCAATGTGTAGCTTTATTCAGACAAGACTGGCCTGTGGTAAGTTTAAATGCGATATAATCCCAATTATTTGAGATAAAATAATGGAATTAAAAAATATTTATGTATTGAAAAAATATATATTGCTTTCTGTAATTTTAGTATTAAAAAAATATTATAAAATTAAAAAAGATTTTTTTAATGATAAAAAAGTAAAGACAAAAAGTAAGAGAGTATGTAACATATACATGTAATTGGACGAAATATTTTTACGAAGTATTTTTAGTGACTCTTTGGTATCCGAGTTGCTTTAAATTCCTGATGTTGATCGTGTATCTATTGTTAACATCGATTTTATTATCCACAGCCTTTGTTAAAACTTTTATCGAAGTGCCTGTCCGAGGCTATTGAAGGTTACAAAGCCAATGACGAAGCGACAGAGAAAGTCAAGTACCTCCTTGGCTGGATAGCTGAAACATATCACGAGATCGAATTTTGTGACGATGATGAACTATAGACTGACGCGTAGTTAACGTAGGTATAGTTAACGATACTGCGATAATTGGAAAGTATGACTTTGTTGGGATAAATTTCTGTAAATATAATTACTATTTTATGTACATATAATATATAAATATATTTGTGTATATTATTGTATATTACAAATATGAAGCATTTTTGTTTTGTATATGTACACATAACGAAAATGCATACGTATGATTCGTTTCAGATATGTATATGAATAAGTATTTTATGAGTAGGAAAATAAATTTTAACTTTTTGTATATGACGATAATTGAAAAAAAATACACTATATATTTTATAATCGACGTTTACACCGATAACATTTCTTCACGTTTTCCTATTTCCTATATTTTCATTTGTAAACGTACGCGTCAAAATAGTTCATCGAGGTCAGTGCAGGGCACGGTCTTTTCGAGATACCTCGAGGGCACTCCTTGCTATGCGATTGTAA
This sequence comes from Trachymyrmex septentrionalis, assembly GCF_001594115.1. Lineage (NCBI taxonomy): Eukaryota > Metazoa > Arthropoda > Insecta > Hymenoptera > Formicidae > Trachymyrmex > Trachymyrmex septentrionalis. The sequence goes on from NW_017306139.1 coordinate 34,791, forward strand.
CCCTCTTTTGTCCTTCACAAATTAGATTATCCACTTCACTCCGTCCCCGCAACTCCGAATGCCGGACTATTGCTCCATCCCATACAATGAAATCAGATTATCGTACCTTCAGACTCAACAGCACTTGTGTAATGAGATACACGTTACCAAAGTCACGCTTTGCTGTTAAATATACGTAAGTTATTGGAAAGTTATTTAACTGAATCTTTATTTTTTCATGCGTGGATCATACTGTTTTAAAAAAATAAAATATTATCAACTAATTAATATTAATCTTAAGCGAGGCAATTTGGAGTTCATCTATCATTTAAGTTGATGAACTCTCGCTGAATGGACCTTTCTCTTTTTTGTCTACTAACTTATAAATAAACAAATTGATCCACCGCTTTAATAAGGAGCGTGTTTCGCCAATTAATATGTACTTTAAGATATGATAATAGTTTTTTAAAAAGTCTGTTTTGATACGCGTTATAGCTTGGAATGTCGTATCTTTAGATTCACCCCGAGGGTGCTTTTCCATTTTGGTGAGGTAATACAACGCGCACCGTTATTGTTGTCAGGCTCACGCTGCTACAACTGGAGTGTCAGAATTGACTATAAATCTTGTACAGTTCGAGTATTGTTAATGTGAGACCCTTTATACAACTAAGATTAATGATTATTTTATTCTAGTATAGACGTTATTAATCATAAATTATTATATTGTAGAAAAACATGAATAATTTATTTCTACAATATAATAATTTATAATTGTTTATCTAAACGACGTAAAAAGTGAAGTTATACTTTAATGCCAATATTAATGCCAATATTAATTGAAACTAGTATCTAATTTCTATTTGTGCAAAGGATGGATATCAATGGGTTGATAGTCTTCAAAGACTCATCTTTTTGAATAGTTCTGTTACAGCCGGGCATATTGTCCTGGCGGAACGAGGATGGTCCTTTTGTCCTTCCGAAATTAGGTCGTCCATTACCATAACTCTCAATAATTGTCCACCTCGTCCGATGACAGTATCTTGGTTCGTTGCTTATGAGCGAGTAACCAAAAATTTTCCGTTCTTGTGAATGACAAGCAGACATTTCCTTCCATAATTCGTTAACGATCTATTGATTTATTGAGTTAAATTCAAGCTAAAAAAAGAATGACACTAATATTAATTAATATTACTAAAAAGATAAATCTATTTAATCTCATTGAATATTTTTTTCGTAGAATTTCATTCAATAAATACGTACATCATATTTGATTGCTTAAATACAATCAATGATTCCTAATTTTATTATACTGAGTAATTATTTAAAACAAAATTTATTTTAAAAAACACGAACTTTTTATTTATTTATCTATTTATTTTTTATAACTATTATTTATTTTATTGGAAAATAATATTATGTGTACAATATATTAACAAAATATTAGTTATATTCTTTACTTTCAAATTATTAAAAATATCTTCGGTTATTGGATTTAAGGATTAATTAATCTGAAGTTGCGTCGTGAAATTCCATTTAAATTAATATGAAATGTTGAGAAGGAATACTTATGATTTTCATTTGCAACATGTTGTCGATGAGTTATTTTGCATGCAAGAAATATTGTTATTGCCACATTGCGCCACGTGGTGTTCAAAAACTTTTCGTGCTATAAATCTGCGATATAATTTTACGTGATTTTTCGAGCGTTGAAACGCGACCTGTTTTGAACATATCCGTTTGTTTTTCTCTTTTTCATTCACCGTAACTGCAGTACGAGATCTGTCACAAATCCGATATGACGAAAATATTCAATCCGATTGTGAAGGCAAACCCGGATATGTTCAAGAACTTAAAAAAAAATATTGCCAAAATATTTTATATTATACCATTTAAATTTTTCTTGAGCAAGCAAGATAAAGTTTTAATGACATCTTATTAACTTTAAAGATGTGATTACGACGTTATCTTGGTACTAGAGTTTATAATATAACTTTTTTAAATTTATAAGAGTCTTAATAAAACTTTTTAAATACAAATTTTCTTTATAAGAACACTTTTTGCATTCACTGTATTTTTTGCAAATTTTTTATTTTTGCAAATTAATACAATTAAGTAAAAGATATATCTCTAAAGTTTCTATCAACATATTCGATATATTTTTTGGTGGACTAAAATCTTCATTCAATGAAGAAATCAATTAAGAACAATGAAAAAATATCGTTGATTTGGCATGGATTAATGAAAGAAACAATCTCTAGACTGTGCTCCGTAATGTTTTTGTAAGCGTACTACCTAATATATTTCTTGAAATAATTCAATTATACCGTCGCGAGAGAAATGAATAATTTTCAAGACAAGCGCGGTACATAATCGAGCGGAATTTCTCGGTTCCCCTAGAGATTGGGCAAACTTCACGCCGTACGGCGCGCGTACATGCGCGGCGCAGTTCCGCGCGCGCGTTCGCGGAGCGCGAACGAGTTCCTCGCAGTCGTGATCCGCGGTCCGTCGCGTTCGCATTCGTGTCCGGGTTTCCCGTCCGCGATCTATCGGACGATGGTACGACTGATCCCGGTTGATTCGTCCGCGAATTAATCCGTCGTCCGGTTTTTATTTCACTCGCCGTGTCGCGGTGCTGTTGAGTTGAGTTAGCTGTCGATCAACGCCGTTTCTCGAGGCGCGATTCCGATTTACGGAAAGACAGATCGCTTTCGACAGGTAGCGAATGACTGATAAACGAAGATAAGAGTCGGGAATCTTGATAGTTGCTGGAGGACGATAAAACGGAAGACACGGTAAAAATCTCATTACATCTCTTTTCGTGCGATTTATTGATATGAAAATAAAATTGAATACATTAGCTTGAATGTAGCCGCATTTAACAATAAACCTCGTGCATTAATGTGAATTTGTCTTTCGTTAGCGAACATTCGATCTTGTCGAACGAGAAATACGAAAATCTCGTCAAGTTTTTCAAATACCTCGATAGATCTTGTTAATATCTCATTCGCTTTATTTACCGAAATAGATACTTTGATAATTTGAATTTGATCGCAACGAAAATAATTCCTCCCACCTGAGATGCGTTCCAAAACATAACTTTATATAATTTCAAAATTTTCTCTCCGAGGTAAATTTTACTCGAAATATTTGGTACACATAACGTATACTACATTAAATCGAGTAAAATTTTTCTCAGAGAGGACGTTCTGGAATGTAGCCTAAAACTCTGATAGTGACGTGAACTTAGTTATGTTTCAGAACGTATACCCTTATTGAACGATATATCGCAACCTGTTATTCTTACAAACTCGATCGATGCCATATTAAATAAAGTTACAGAGTCACTAAAGTGATCCGTTTTCTTATCAACTTTATCATTTTGCAAAATCTTTGCAGACATGGCCGACGACGTGCATCGGAACTTGTTGGCGTAAGGAACGCCACGACTCTCGGAGGTAAAAGCGCGAAAAAAAACGCGATGAATTCGAATGTGCAACAGAGCATCGGTCATATCAAGGAGTGATAACGATCAGGGTGAGCATTTCCCGTTCAACGTGCCGGCCGGTACCGGTCTCGCCGGAACACGCGAAGCGGCCGTTTCGTGCCATCACGTGGCTCCTGCCTCGTCACATGGATCGTCACTAAAACATGAGCGACGGAATTGTCTGTTGATCCGTTGATCCTGCCATTTTGTCGACGCGTCTCTGCCAAGAGTGCAAAGTAAGTCTGACTCGTCTGGAAAAAACCGCTGGACCAGTTCTTATCTTAAGATCGTCTTAAGTAATAAACAATAAAAATCAATTTTATAATTGTGAGAAAATATATAGCATTAAGCATCTTTACATCTTTATAATTTTACTCGTACATGTAGTCGTTTCAAGTATTTTTATCTTAAGTACAGTAAGCTTTAAGATAAATATATATTTATGATAATTCAGCTCATGATATCTTAAGATTGTACTTAAGATGGTCCTAATTATAAAAATGGAGTCTTAGTTTTCATTTCAACATTTTGAGAAAAATAAAAATCGGCAGAATCGACTTATTTTTAATTTTCGCTTCACGAACGTTCCAAACTTTAATCATATGAATCGGAGTAAGTAAATCAAATGTAAGTGCTCGACTATAATACACGGAGTGAGTCTGGTGTAAAAAGTAAAAGTATGCAATTGTGATAATTTTTATTTTATTTATAGCACCAGCTAACAAAATCTTATTGCGCGAGTTGAGTATAAGAGATGAAGTTGAAATAAGAAATAAAACTAATTTATTTCGCTTATGCCTATACTTTTTACTTTTTTCTATATTTTCCTTACACAAAAAGTATATTAGGTTACTTTCTTACATCAAACTTATATGTGTATACTCCGCATATTGTAGACGCCTACTAAAGCAAAAATGACAGAAATATAAACGAAACTTTTAGAAGGCAAAAATTGAGACAAAAGGTAAAAGTTGTCTCAATTTTCACTTGCTAGAAGCTTTGTATCACTCTCCCCTTATATTTGACTTATTCTAATATTTATTTTCGCCAGAACACCGATCGTTGATGACTGATCTTTACGTTGCATCGTAAAAAGATATAAAAACAAAATATGCATGAATTAAATGAGTAATGATATAAAGTACTTATTGATAGACATGTAATATAAAAACAATATATATATATATATATATATATATATATATATTGCAATCAATTACTTTTAAGTAGTTGCAGCGAGGAAAATTGAATAGAATATTTATAGATCATATTCATATGCTCTTATATTAAAGTAAAAGTTTTACTGGCATTTAACGTATTTAAAATACAAACATTGGAAGTCAATACATTTTTATTTGCTTTGAAATAATATTTTAATAGCAGACGTATCCTATAAAAGATTTTCGTACATACGAAATATTACACGAAATTCTACGCAAATAACTTTTTTTTGATATATTAATAATGGTATCATAATACAGTAATAATTGTACTTATAATATTTTTGGTTAAAGTTTAAGCAATTTCTTTTAAAAAGAGCTTTACTTGATCGTAATATTTACTGAAAATATAATTTTTTAATACACATATTGAGTCAATGTATATCTGGACATAAAAAGACATTCCATGTCAGTTTGTTATAAGGCCGAATTATCTGTAAATCTTCTAATAAATTGGCACCAGTCGTCAACTCATTGATCGCAATTTGCGCAGTACAGATATTATGACTGTCCAAAAATATCGCGGAAAATTTTTAGGATGAGTATAGTGAAGCTTAGAACAAAACGGTGAATGGATATTAACTTGCGCGAATTATTCATCAGATGGAGCTTGAGAACAGTTGCTCAATATTATCTATTACGTATTGTATTTTGTGTTTTGGTTGAGCGATTGATAACCAATATCGTCACCGATCGATATGCAGAACTATCATCGAATGCCATTAAACATTATTACGTAGCGCGCAGTTGTCAACTAGTGCTGATTGGAATAGTTAACGTGACATGTCCCATTTCGCACTTCCAGTCGGTTGCACGTAGATCGCGTTCATCATTGCAATATATATGACATTTGATGGCTTCCGAAATGCTATATTTCATTCCCCTCCAATACATTATCCCATAATGCTTTTACTATTAATAAACGAAGATAAAATTATCAAATAAATATAAATTATGCTTTCTTTAATGTAAGGGAATTTAATCAGTTTTAATCTTTTAATCAAAAAGAATTCTCGCTATATAAATCTGAAGAATAGAAAGAAGAAGGAAAATTTTGAAGAAAATTTCATAAAGGAAAATATTATGCAAATATTAATTATACACACAGGTGACTATGTGCAAAAGTGAATTTCATACAAACGAGAGAAGCACGGCTTTCGTATGCTTTTACATGGTGAATGTCGGATAAAGGCTAGAAGTCCTTTTCACCGTTAATGTTATACAGCTTGCTTTCCTAGAGGAAGGTGTTGTGAAAATTCTCGAGATGGATGATGAATTGTTATTGCGTGAAGAGTATTGTCGTGAAGAAATAAAAGTCATGTTACTTGCAAAGTTTCTCACCTGTCACCCAGTTAGAGTATGAAGTGACAAGCATGGAGGATATATGATTTAAATAATAAATAAAGAATTTTAAATTGTAAATATTTTTATTAAAATAACCTAATTAATTATTTTAACAAATAACATTTTTTGATATTTGTAAGAGTGTGTCGATTTTATATTAATAATCTAATAATTTAATTAAATCGGTTTTATATCAATAATTTAACTAAATTAATAAATTATGTTAGTCAGTATAACATCAGTACTTATTTAATAATAAATGTGCCACAGTATTTTTAATTTGCTACTGGTATATGCAGATTATAAGGGAAAGAAATATTTATAATGAGTCTAGGTGATGGCTAAATAAAAAACACGTATAAAAAGTACATAAAAACATGTTTACATTGTGTTTGTGCAAAATTTAAATTATTAATTGAAGATTTTAAAATGGTTGATTCAATTAAAACTTCGTGATTGAACTAACAACTTGGAAATTAGCATACGTATTATTATTAATTTAAAAATCTCGTTTGCTGACCAGTTCATGAGAAAGATTGATCGATTTGCCGTGACGTGGAAAACTTTTGCTCGTACATTGTTACCCGAAGTTGACAATGCAAATGTTGTGCTCACAATTAACAAGTTAATTATATTTGATCGGCTAACATCCCCATTCAATATATCTTGTATACGATTTCACGGCACGTCCATGTTTTCCGCAATAAGGTTCACGCTCGCATGAATTATAAAATTATTTACGTCGAACTGAGATAATGAAATCCAATTTTGTTTATGTAAATAAATGGTTATCAAACGTATATACGCGAAAAACAGAAACATTTAATTAATTATCTGCATCAATTATGTATTGAATACACCGTTTGATTATGTCATTTTCAAAATAAAATACATAATATATGTATATTTGATTATCTTTTTTTTAAATATTCGATTTAATTACGATGATATTCTTTGAAAAAGGATTCGCGTGTTTGTCAATGCGTGCTAGTGGAATAAATTGAAACAAGTCCGACAGTTGTTGGAGCTCGTATCGGATGAGTTGAAATCGAGGTTTACAGTTTTGATAAATAATTTGATATTGTTACATGGGGAAATAACAAAATAAGACAAACAACATATTTCGGAGATAATTGATTTTACAATTTTTTAATCAAAATGTGTGAGTTGAAAATAAGTTTAACACGCGTTTGGCATATCGGAGTTGTTGTCATTATTTTGCCAATGATATTTAAATAATTAAAAAATATTTCGCGCTTACTTTATTTCCTTCCATTTTCTTAAATACTAAAAAAATTCGTAGAGACAGATATGATTATGTTCTTTATATTTAAATATAATTGAAATCATATTAAGCTTTGCATTATCTTTATGACAAGAAAATTAAATTACAGTATTATATAATATACGATATAAAATGTCCTCGTTCTAGCAATGCTAGTCCAAGATTTACTCAGGACCGAATTCTCTAATATCGTCCAGAGATATAATAGCAACACGTGCAGCAGCCCGAATATATTACACAAAACTGTTTCCTCGGGTGCGGTAATCTCTGATATCTCTAACGTTTTGAATTATCAAAATCCGCGTCTCGAGAGTTAATAGTCTCTGTTGCTAATTAAAATTTACGACGATGAAAGCCGCTATATTGCGACAAACGTTTCCCCGGATCGCGGTAAACGTTTATTATTAATTTGTTCTTCATTTAGTTTCATCGGAATCAGGTAAATGGTGAAAGTATTTGCGCTGCCGCATGTATTAATTAGTTCCAGTTAATTAAATCTATTTCCCTATTTTTCATTATCTATTGTTTTCCTTAATTAAGGATATGTGGTAATTAAAAATTCAAAAGCGACAGTGCTCCATATTTTTCCCTTACATATTAATTATCCTTTTCTTTCCAATTGTCTTCATGTTTATTTTTCATTTGTATTCGTTTGATAAATTGAATTTATTCTGCAGATGCTGGTATAACGGCGCGACATGGAGACGCTATATACCGGCGCGATTCATGGTTTTCCGCAACCCGGCGGAATAGCTAATGGCGTTTCCACGGGAATCGCAAGTTCCTTCGACCAAGACGGCGTGCTCAGCCTCATCGTCGTTCTCGGAGGAAGCTTGTCCCTGGTGGCCCTGGTGTTCGCGTTCATCACCTATAGGTAAGTTTAACTTTAAGCAGACAAAGCGTTTATTTAATGTTTCGATTGTATGGAATTTTCCTCGAATACGAAAGCATTGAAAAACCGCGCTAAAGAATATATTAATAACTGTGGAATAAAATGTTACTGTAATTAATAGAGATATATGACAGAAGAATATTAAGAATTAAATATTAACATTTAGAAAATTGCATTTTCATTCTTTCTATCTCTCGAGATATAATTATTACGTGAGAAGAAGAGATTAATTAATCTTCATGTTCTATCTTCTTTTTACTCTCGCTATGTTTTAGAGTAATCGTTTATTACTTGTTATTTTGCAATTTTTGCATCGTTTCATTCGTATTCTAAGGAATACGAAGAATTTAATCGGATTAGTTCGTAACAGGATGAAAATAATGATATTGTATCACGTTTTCTTCTCTGTGGATTTTATTAAAGGTAAAATAGTTAACGATATTGCAAAAATTAAAAAAATGATTGTCTGTCAATGGCACGTTTTTCATTTTGCGAGTTATTATTTCGCGTGCTGTATTTCTGAAAAATGTTCAGCAATTTAACTGAGAAATCGGTCAGAAAATTCGGCGATACGCCAGTCACGTTTACTTTATATCCTTTTATTTTCGGCACGTCGGCGATTTCGTTCGCGGTTCTTTATGGATCGCCGATTCGTTCGTCACAGAGCTAATCGGTGTACCTTTACGTTGAAAGACGATACCGCCAGAATACTAAACGACTTTACCACTTCGGCCTTCTTCCATGACCTCGTTCCTTCGATGAAGAGAAGTCCTTTTTTCCTGCGTTTTTCCTGCGATCTAATTTCTCAGTATTGTATATATTTATAACGATCGTGCAACTTTAGAAATTTTATCCTGTCGATAATCGCAAAATCGATGACTCGTGTTCCTCTTTACCGTAAACGACATTCTGACCTTCACCTTCGAACGTGAATCAAATCGTTAGTGAAGAAACGAGAATGCTGCGAAGAGAATGACACACATGGAGGAAAATGAAGAAAGAGTGAGAGCCCGAGAGAGATAAAGTTTTACGATCGATCATGTCCCATTCCGGAAATTGCTGGGAAATGGGAAAGTGCAACCACGAAGTTTCCCTTCGCGCACGATTCGATCGATCGAAGAAAGACCGGCAATCTGCGATATAGTAGAAAAGGCTGGACAAAAGGTATCGTCGTAAATGGCGTCGATAAAACGCGCCGTTCTTCTGACGTTTTATCCCATTCTCCTACTCAATGTAAATCCTTCTCATATTTCGCTTCCAAGAGATTTCGATATATCAAGAAAATCGACGAAATTTCTTCGTAATGGAGATGATCATCGATATCAGAAAACATCCATAATATCGGTTCATACTTTTCTTTCGACATTTTCACATTTATAATAGTAGTGAATAATAGCAAAGATAACTTCCTTTACTTTTCTTAAGTTGTTAAATAAGCGAAAAATAAGTATGGATCCGTAAGAGAATTTTTAGATTTTTATTAAGTCGATCTGGTTGAGTTCAACAGGTCTCCATACGTTTTTCTGCGGAATTTTGAACTTATACGAATTACGTTTTTTTGCTATATAAATTTGCTGAGCTTCGATATCTTTAACGAGATGCATCTCTATATTTTTTATTAATTATTATTTTACTTTTGATGATATTTTGTTGGCGTTATCACTATTTAATTTCATTGTCAGTTTTGATAATATGAATTTATTACTTTAATATATTGATAACTAATATTACTAATTCCATTAAGTCCACTAAGTGGATTTCTATGTGACTATAAATATTTTTGAAAGTTAATTTTTGAGAGAGCTCGCTTTTTTTTATTGCTCATAAAATTTTACATTTTGTAATTGTATTATATAACAAAGGAACTGAAGCATTATAAACACAACTTTTATGTTTATTTTTCATTAAAAGAGTTTCTCAGATATTCTTTTATATACCAGCTTCACCATTGTTTTAGTAGTTAACTAAATTCGTATGGAAAGAATAATTTCATGTGTAAAATATTATATTTTTTTAAAGAATGTATGACAAAAATAATGAAAGCAGCGGAAAAGACGTTCGAATTAGTTAGTATTAATTATATAAGTTGAATGAATATAATCCTCGTGTCTGCAATAATAATGAAACCACCTTTCTCTCTCTCTTTGATTTTTCGTAATTCCGTCTCTTCCCCCTTTTTCTCTGTATTTTCCAAAGAAAAACGAAAATCGCTCACTGTCGACAGTCACGTTCGTTTATTCACGTATATCCAACGATATTTCAATATCGCGAATGAACTGTTAGCTTTTCATTACGAAGCGATGATACATATAACTATTTTCATTTCTTTATTGCTTATCTATTGTATTTCTTTATTATTCTTTCTATTTTATTACTACTTTGTTATTATTCAATTTATATTTCTTTCTTTGTTGTCGAAAGAGAGATCCATTTTACATTGCACTTCTTCTTGCACATTACGTATTTTGATCACATTACCTTATTATTCTTACATACATTTTAATATTTTTTTTAATTGCGATTCTCTTCCGTGGAAATATAAATAATAATTTTTTAACACTCTTTTTATTTACTTAGTTTATTTTATTTTTCTAGCAATAAATTAAATAATATTATAAACGAATCTTGTTACAGTGATTCCACTGACATTTGATAAGAGAGTTTGATAATGTTTCTAGAGTAGATTTTTATATTACTCTGGTCGTAGTTATATTTAAATTGATATTTAATCAATTGATATTTGATCAATGATATTCATTACGTACGCAATATCGCTCCTTGATACCACTCATTTATTTCAGCGATTGGTATCTGACAATTTCTGGAATTGACCTCTTTTGTAAAATAATTCTGTTTTGCATAATTTTCTTTTCAAAGTTTCGTTTCATTTTACAGTATAATTACCGGATTATATACAAACGATATAAAAATTCGGTTATTAAAATTCGAATTTAAATAATTAATCTTTCATAAAAAAAAAGAAATTTTTGAAGAGATTAGATAAAAAATAAGCTATTTTCTTTTTGGTATTTTTTAAACAGAAAAAACGTTTTACAAATTTAAGTAGTAATATTAAATTATTCTTTATAAACCTTTAAAAGATTAAATTAATTTAGATATAATAATAAATATAAAGATAACCGTTTAAATTAAATTGTGAATTTCATGTTATATATGCATATCTTCTATTTCCTATAAAATAATTATTGGAGCTGAAGATTAAATCGCGAATAGTGCATGGTAGAAATTAAATCACGGTTATAATTTTGGCTACGGAGATTGCGGCATTGGATTGAAGTGTTGAAGGAATACTTGAGAACTGAATAAAACTGATTATCGTAATATTACACCGTAATATATCTGTAGTATTCCACGACGACTTCCATGCGGGCAGTATTTTAATTTCCGTTATTCCGTTACGTGACTAGACGAGTTCATGCGAATATATACACCCATACACGCGCGAGTCTTTTAAATATGGGCTTTTTGCTGGACGCTATTGTGGAGAACGAGATTACGATGTACACCAGTAAGCTACCCGTCCATTATGATAGTTACAAATTTAATGCTTCCATTTCGAGTGTGTGTTAATAGGTTAAGCTCGCCACGTAGTGCATTGTAAAAATTTTTAATTAAAACACTTTACGCACATCCAGTTATTTCTCCATAAATTGTACTAGAACGGAACGTCTAGTTCGTCTAATTAATATGTAGAACAGAAGAAATCAAAATACGCAGTCTAATTTCTCTGCAAGTGCGTGAGTGATTTAATGAGACAAAATTCTACTATATAAATGAAACGTATCCCTTTAGGGAGACTCACGAATTTTATTTTAATGCGTAAAGGGCAAGTACGTGCGAAAATTTTGACTAAAAGCGCCAAAATCTATTTAATATCGAAGTATAATCTTATTATCCAATATTAACCAAGATTAAACGTGCGTTAATAAGTTAAAATTTAATTAATACATTCACTTTTATTTTAAATTATAGATAAAAGCGTTTCACTGTACAACATTAAGTAGTTCTTTTTTTTACAATTAAAAAAATTATACATACGACTGAATTTTTATGAACACACGCGTTAATTAATTAAAATTAAATTAAATTTTAAATATCGCCAATTTGCTGGTTCCATTTTAATAGATGTACATCCATAAATATGCGAGCGTAATAATTAAGGACCGGTTGAAATATATTCCAGGGAAGCGTATAATATCTTTGTTAAAGATATCTTTGTTACGCTATTGATACCATTATTGTAGGTCCGGCGTGCAATTTCAAGCCCATTATTCATGCGCGTCACGCGAATTCGAGCCACAATTCGGCAATCCCTGCGATTATCCGTTAAATTACCAAACGAGCTAGGGGCCTGATAATTTATACCATCGCCCATTGCACCGCATCACTCTGCATGATTCGTTACAATTCCCGGCAACTAACTGATATTCTCGCGGGATGTGCAAATTCGTTTTACGGGCATCCGTTTTTGTCCAAAAACGCAGTTCGCAGTGAATATATTAGCTCGACTAATAACATTAAACGATATTAATTCTTACTTAATTGATCATTTTGCAATGCAGGTTTTCTGCTAAAATTGTTTAACGTTTAATTAAACCAATGATAAAATTACAAGAACAAGATTTACATCTTGTATCATATATTAACAAGATTGCACTTATCTCTATGTTGAAATATCAATACTTATCATTAAACTGAAAGATTCTATCAATAGTCTGTTTTGAAGTAAATTTGACACGAATATAAACCTTATATTTAATGATCAAAATGATTTTTTATTTCTTAAAAATAGAGTTGAATTCCATAGCTAAAGTTTCGATGCCTCTACGTTAAAGCATAGTTCGATCGTTAATTGGCTCCATCATAATCGCATAATTATGCCATTAAACGTGCTCACGCTGCTTTATCGTAGGTCTCCTATTAGACACCAACGGTTAATTAAATGTTCGTACTCGGAAAGTCGAGCGGTATTGTGTTACATAGTACGGAAATTATGTTAAGCGGGGTTTCATGTTCCGGCAAGGTGGGCGACTGCAATTAAGCGCATCTTGCGCCGAGCATTGGCATCGAGCCGGAACGAGAGTACATAGGCAGTAAACGGAGATGAGAGCGGAGAGAGAGGGTGCAGCATTTAACTTCGTTTTCACGTTACCCTTAACAATGTTAAAATCGCTGTGACAATCTGTCGCCGGGGCAATATTGTTAAGCCGTCTATCGTTACACCCGATAGATTTCAGCTGGCTGCACCCCGTACTGGCGAAATTCATCTTTGTTAATGGACTGTCCCTTGACTAACGGAATAGCGAGGGAATATCCGGCTGATACGCGTGTCCTGTGCAATGACGAGCTCGTCCGCACGAGAGAATTCGCAACGACGCGACGCGACGTGTCACACAAAGGAGATTAATTTGAAATTCTATTACGTCTAACAAATTATACTGCAATTTTTAATCTGCAAAATTTTTAATCTCGCGTCATTATTGATTATTATATTATCGTGTATTTTATACCGTATTATTTCTAATTAAAAATTTGATACATTCGAAATGACGTAAATGTAAGACGCATTAAACAAAATTGATTTTGTTATGTTTGTTAGACGCTAAACAAAATTTTTCTCTTTGTTATAATTAGCATATAAATTAATGTTATAAGTATTGTTTACAAAATATTAGATATTCCATGTTAAAAGTGAGGTTATTGCTTGTCTGAACTGTAAAGCTTCCCAAGCTTTCCCCTTTGTCCTTCCTTCTTTGTTTTCTGTTAACATTTAGTATACAGATTTTATTCTAATATTACTTCCAGCACTTCGAGTAAATTTATTCAGCAAAATCCGATAAATAATTTAACAATTTCTTTTTTTATCTCTTTTTATCTTATATTAATATTATATAAGATTCACTCTATATATTATATTCACATGATAAAGCAATATTGACACATGAAAGATACGGTGATAGTCTTTTATATATCTGGGTTAAAATGATTAACATATCGTACAACGATATAGGAAGATACGCCTTCACGGAAGCCTCGAGAGGGTAATTTCTTCCCCTGAATGGATCCCCGGATAATTCGATGCGCGCTTCCTTAGCGCGCTCATCCCGATAACGGCTTATCGAGTTGCCGCGTATTGTTAGATTACGTAATTCGAGTTTAATCTCCGCGTAATTAGGGATGTACATCTACAGTAGTTTGCCATGTCGGAGGAGTGGATGATGCAGATATATTATGCAACTTGCAACGCTCGATTCGCGTCTTTGTTCCGCGTTATCGTTGCGCGATAGTCTGAAACTAGTATTAAGTTCTTTGCGTAAGTTTTTGTGATATTAATTACATTAGGCCTGTAATAAAGGAATAAGTACAATATATTTTTTTATAGATAGATTTTTAAATAATTTTTCTGATTATTCAAATATTATTACAATTTTTTAAATATTTGATTGTTTTTATGTACATCCTGTACATATCTTTATTTTTGTATTTCCAATAGCATTTCTTAAACGTTATTCGGGATATTTATCGCAAGGATTAATGGGCAAGCTTAATCATCTTGTATCGCAACGATACAAACTACATTGCTTTTATGGTATTGCCGTAGGTAGTTCCGGTGCGCTGACACCTGGTCGGTTAATCGCTTCGAAGCCTCTTCGGGGAGAGCGCTTAAACTCACGAACTCTGATTGCGCTATTCTAGAACTTTAACGAATCGCAATAGTAGTGACGATATGGTTTATACTAACCTAACATTTTCCATTTATGATTAAAATCTCCGTTTAAATTCATAGAGATTGATCAGACCAGCTAGTTTGTGTTTCCGAATCAAATCGATACCCATGAGGCAAAGATGTTTATTGCAACATGTATTAATTGCATATATGTACATACAGGGTGCCCCGAAAGTTTTTGCCAATCGCTTTTGTGTAGATAGAGCGGACTAGTTAAAGTATTAATTACTAAAAATTGCCAAATATTGATCTTGAATAATTTTTTACTCAAATACTATCAATTTTACAGAAAAACTGCAAGAGTTGAAAATTGTTTATTTTCTTCTCATAGAATTTCACGAATTTTTTCGGAATTTTTTAGCACAGCATTTTCTTATTTTTACCAACATGAGGAAATACGGTATTAAAAAATTTTGAAAAAATTCTGAAAAAATTCTCAGAACTTTATGAGAAAAAAAATAAATGATTTTTGTCTCTTGCTTTTCTATAAAGTTGATAGTATTTGAGTAAAAAATTATTCAAGACCAATATTTAGCAATTTTTAGTAATTTATCTTGTTAACTATTGCGAAAATTGCAAAATGGTAGAGGACTTTTCGACTCAGTTTAGTCCGCTCTATCTACACAAAAGTGGCAAAAAAATTGGCAAAAACTTTCGGGACACCCTGTATATCACGTATATTATATTATAATTATTGTAGCTTCTCAGTTTATAATTTATTTTCAAAATTTGATATAATTATGTGACACGCATTCTGCGAAATGATCATGCATATCTACGTTTTATTAAAATACCGTAAACCATTATTGAGCTTGCACTATTACAATTTGTGATTAAAAAAAAACGAACAAATTAATATTTTATTTATAATTATAAATTATACTTTTTTAATATACTATTAATATAATTAAAATTTTCTAAATAAAACAATTTATTTAGTATTGAACGTTGTTAAAAAAGAAAAACCTGCTAAACTATACTGGAAAAGAAGCAACGATAACGGCAACGGCGTTGCATTTCCTATTCTTTTCTCAACCTTGCATATTCTCTTATATGTAAAAAATCTTCTAATTTCTTCCATCGCGACCTTTTTCTTTGGTTTTTATTATTTGCTAAAGTAAACTCGTTAAGCGAACCTAAATAAAAGATATTCGGTGAATAATCAATTTTCTATCTATCGTCTTGGAATTAATTCAAGTGCTGATTGCTAGTGAGTTAAACGTTAGACGAAGCCGCTTTAACCAAGCTCGCCTTCATCCTTGCAGTTTCGTAACTTTTGGAAGACGGAGGCGGTGTCTCTTGTTATTCTCATCAGGGTGATTTAGACGATCCGATTCGGTTTGCCGGCAAAGTTTAAACCACAAATGCCGACTGTGGTTGTGTTCACGATGGAATATTTTGGACTGCACCAGAATTGGCAAATTACACGACTCTCGAAATCGTATATTTCTATAATATCAGGCTATTCGGGTAAGGTCCTAACTTTGTTTTTCTATTCTAATTAAATTATTGATATTAATATTGTCGAATCAATATGATTAAAATTTATCCTATGCTCTATTAATCATTTTGATGTTGTCTAAAGAAAAATCAGCCAAATTAATATATTACTTTTAAAGCTTGATGTTTTTAAAGATTTTTTTAATGAATTTATTTTTTAATGAATTTAATTTTTATAGATTGAAGCGCAATTTTTGTAATTTGAATTTTGATTGAATATCATGTAATATACTTGTAGTAAGAGAACTAAGTTAAATTATTAATTGGCAAAAAATCTTGGTTTACCAATCTGAATCAGATTCTCGAATTAATTAGACGAAAATAAAGATAAAAGCTCAGTTATTTTTAATCAAGTTTAAAAACAGTTTAAATTTACTGTTTTGAAATTTGATTAAAAATAACTGAACTTTTATCTTTATCTTTGTCTAATTAATTCGAGTTAAAATGCATGAGGGACATTGTAATTCTAATCGCAATGCACATCCTGTGAAGCACTGGGTGTTGGTTCATTATGCTCAAACTCTGTGTAATTATTTATTTAAACGCGATGTTCATATCAATCCTATCGGTCATTTAATTAAATGCCATAGGACATGAAAATTATTTTGATGAGCGTGTTTGCGATGACGTTGCTGAATTGCATACTGTTTTGCACAATCTGCTGCAAATATGTAATATACTCAGAATGTGCATTGCCGATTAATTTAATGTTCACGATGTAAATAAGTAACAAGTTTGACGAATATTATGTGATTTTATTGATAAAGATATATCTTACTTATATAGTAGCATATTTCTATCATATATTGATAGTAACATATCTTTACCATATATCCAATATAAAATTAAAATACAAAACTTGAGAAAACAAGATATTACACTCCTCATAATATTTTTAAAATTTAAGCTGGATTTATATTCAATATAATATATAGAAATAGTTTCTATTCTTACTTTCTATACATTACATTATTACTCTTTGTTATCTAAAGGACTTTGTATTTAGATTTTTTTTTTATAACAAATATTAATTAAGTTGTCTAAAGTTATTCTTCTCAGAGCCATTAAATCACGATTCGACTAAATATTAATAAATATATTTATAACAATAGACGAAATGTCGTATTTTCGTTCGCTATAATTAATTACAGTAATGTATGTGGGCCTCACTTTATTACACAATTAAATCCCGGGCGACTGAAAAAGGCTAAATTACCGATTGTAATGTTTCGGTTCATTTATGCTTTCATGAATAATTAATATAGAGTCTCCGAGGTTTTCAAGAGGAAGTAGTTCGTATCAACGTTCGCGCAGCTGGCCGAGCTAGAAACATGTTTATCCACTTTCTCGTTTGCATCTTGAAGTGAAGTCTCGCATCCACAGCAGTTAATCCGCGGGGGATTAATTATTTACGAAGCATTTTAACCGTTTATATTTGAGGGAAGATGAGAGAGAGAGAGAGAGAGAGAGAGAGAGAGAGAGAGAGAACATTATTTTCCTCTTTGGTAGATTTCTTCTTCAAAAATTTACGTGAATTAGATTGAAGTATAAAGCTTCGCAAATTATAATAACTGCATTAAGATTAAAATTACTTATATTTTTATTTGATATATTTTTATGTTTTTAATCTTATTATTTTATAATCTTTTATATTACATCGCCAATTCTAAAACTGTATTAGTGCATTTTAGAATTATCTTATACGTAGGTATACGAGTATACTTAATTTTGCTTTACTATATTAAATTCTGTGCATGCATACAGATCTAACGTATAACCTATTAATGACAGATTCCCGAAGTCATTTTGAGACGAAAATTTAATACCATAATATCCAAATATTTTTTTTAACGTAATAAATATCAAAAATGAGAAATAATAGTATATTATTTTTGCTTACATAATATTTATATCGATATTAACAGACAACTATTAGCATTTACTTTTAGCACTTCGCGACGTTGCACCATATCTGAATGCGCAAATTTTAGACGGTATAATTTTTTAGCTTTAATTTTTTAGCTTTTATAATTCAAAAACTATTATATTATAGTCTCGACATTTTGATACCAGAATTTTAGCCTCAATATAATTTCAGGAATTTGCCATTAGCAGGTGGTTAACAAGTGTTAAGTCCTGAAATACCCTATATGTTGAACTTTCATGAAATATTATATATTTAAATGCGGTTACGAATATTTCATGAATGTAAGCGAAAGGTTGAAGGAAATGATGAATATATAATACTATTTAGTATGTACAGAATGTTAAAGTATTCAATGTTCTTTCGTGGCTCGATCGAGTCACTTCGACTTCGTTAAAGGTTATAAAAGCAATCGTATCTCACCTTGTCGGTCGCACCATCGTTTTTTTCTACTTGCCTTCATTCTTCCCACGAAAAGACCTAATCCCTTCTCGACTCTAAATCTCTCCGTGCACTTAATTCGTCTCGCTCGCTCGCGAAGTCGCGAGAGGAGTAAAGGGATGGTATAATGGCTTTAAAAAGCTCATGGGGAAAAGACGTGGTGATTGCCTGGCGAGATGGAGAAGTAACGAGTAAAGGCTAAAGTAAAGCGGAGATTTTTGCCCGAGTAAGCGGCTTACGAAGACCCATATCATATCCTTTGAGATGCGATATATATGTGAATCGGTGATCCATAAGAAAGACACATTACAAATACGTTTTTGAAAGGATAGTATATAACTTTCCCAACTTTAATAGGAAAATTTGTAGCTGTAATTATCTTATATAGCGTAATGTAAGTGCGTGTCGCACTTACATTTCGAATGTTATGTTAGATGTAATCATTTAAAAATTTTTATAAATAAAGGAATATAATATGCTTATATAAAACTTTCGAAGCATATAATACATTTTGAGTTTGCAATATACTCAGAGAGTCTAAATTCTTAAACAATTTTTATATTGTGATAATTGGAAATTTTATTTGAAGATATACATATGAACATATATAATTTGATATAATATTTCCAATATAATATCTCTCGCAATTTCCATTACTAATAATAATTAAAAAACTTATTAATAACTACAACTAAATCAAACATTTTGGCTGCTGTTATAATCTTTTCATAATTCTAATATTAAACAATTGTAATTCTTGAACCATTGTGGTTATATATCGAACCTGTTTTAGGTAACTCACGTACAACAATGTTATCCGTGGTCACGTTCGATCGCCACTCCGCCGAAACGATGTGAAACATCCCCACAAACTCTCCCTCGACATTCCTCGTTATCGGCTCACTCGGTTTTAGCTTCTCTTATCTCTCTCTCCCTCTCTCTCTCTCTCTCTCTCTCTCTCTCTCTCTCACTCACTCACTCACTCACTCATTCACTCACTTACTCAGCCAGTCATTCATTCTCTCTTTCTTCTTCTCCTTCTCTTATAAAGAAAAGTAATTTTGCGAACCTTCGAAAGCTTAGCTTACATGGTGATTTAAAATCTTCAATTCGCGTATGTTCGCGAACAAAGGAGATTTAAATTTCAGATCAGCCGCGTACGCGCGCTTTTGTTCGCGCGTTCAAGTTTCGTAAAAAGAAGAATTGGCGGTGAACCAACGGAAAAAAGAAAGAAAGATAATCAGGGAAAGGGCGAAGGGAGAATTCCGCGATGGTGTGTCGATTTTTTCGTGGGTGAAATATCAATTTTGCAAAAGGCTGACGGAAAATTTTTAATTAAACGCCGTAGCAAACGCGCTCGACGAGCACGATTGAAAAGTTAGCCTGACCGTTTTATTACCGCCGCTCTGCTCCGATGCCTCCTAAACTTCTGCTAATTTTCTTTTAACGTATTTAAATATTCGTTTTTATAACGTGATGTGCTTTCTCTCTTATTTCTCGACCATGGAAATGTGCGTTCGATGAATTTTTCATTGTAGTAGCTCGAAAGATATTAAATTAGTTCCAGAAAAGAAGCAATATTTTATTATGTTATATTTTCTAATATTTTTATACACAGCATATTTATACAGTTAGAAAAAAATTGTAACATTTTCTCCTTTTTAAAAATATATTTGAGTAGTATGAGTTTATTAAAAATCTAATATTATTTTTTCGAAATCTCTTTTCGGCATCTTTATTTATAGGATATTTTGAATATATATTGTCATATTTTGCATATTTAAAATATTCTGCAGCAATATCTCCAATGATAATTAAAATATTGAAATCAAATATTGATGTAAAGTACAAATACATATATATGTGTGCGTGTGTGCGTGTGTGTGTGTGTGTGTGTGTGTGTGTGTATTTGTACATAAATTTTACATTCAAAGTTATAGAGATATGAAAATTTCACTGATTTAAAAAAGTTGATCGCTCATTTGAAAAAGAATTAATGGTTGCGTTCAGCAGAGAAAGTAGCTTTACAACTGTTGTAAAATTCTTTAATATGATCGGTTTATTATTATATTTTGATCCAGTGATAAACTAAGGGCAAGACCAATTATATTAAAAAATTTTACAATAGTTGCAAAGCGGCTTTTTTTGTTGAACGCAATTATTGTTACAGTAAACATTTGTAGTCTCTTTATTTACATTATCTGACTCATACGTTTCATTCTGCAATTGTTGGCGATCCTATGAATAACTATATTCCATAGATGCATAACAAATAAATTTTGGTGTCCGAATGTTCTCAAATCGTACTTGGCACTGACATTTTTCTGACATAGGTAGTTAACTTTAAAATGGAATGTGTGAGAAATTGATTTGCTGCGATGACTTGTGTTGAAGTAGAATATACGAATAATTTATTGAATATTTTTAAACACATAATTTTTAAATATATAATTTGAAAAGAAATCTTTAGTTATGTAAAGAGAAAAAGATCAGTACGTGTGTGTGTGTGTGTGTGTGTGTGTGTGTGTGTGTGTGTGTGTGTGTTTGTGTGTGTTAAAGTTCAAGTTGTCAAAATGTAAGAAATTGTAGGGCACGTTTGGCATTTATCCGCGTAAAGCCAAAGTTTTGTACTCTCTTCATACAACGTCCTGGCTTGTGTCAATCTACTTTTGCGCGCTGGAGGGTTCTTATTCTTATACGATGCTTCATGCAAACGCTTCTAATCCGCACATCAAACGAGGCTTATGCCCGTCGGCGAGCAATTTCAAGAGACTTTGGGAGAATCCGCCGCCGTATGTGGCATAAGCAAACGCTTAAAATAGTAAATCCTGAGCCGTCTGCGAAGTTGGACTAGTTTAGTTTCGCAAAAGCCACACACATCACCTTCATAATCTCTCGTGACCTATCGCCGTTATGTTTTCTCATTCCGAGAATAATGTCTCGCTCTGACGTTCGTGTATATCGATTGTCCCAAATCTCAAGCTGCAAATTTCGGGTGTCTGCCTTGCTCATTTGCATGCGAGAATTCATTCTATTTATCTTTCTATTTATTATTATATCTTTTTTCATTTCTCTAAATTCTATTACTGCCTTAACATCTGAAATTTTTTTATTATATTTTAACTGAATTATAAAATAATGTAAGGAACAGATATTACAATGTACTATATTATTTTGTGTGCATATAGAAAATCGGACACAAATATATATTTCGTCACGATATTTTCATGGAAAAAAATCAACGTGACAAAAAGTGTGGCCTTTCAATAGCATTGAATTAATAAAAGTTGATGAGTGTCGGTTTGGAACTGTCACTGTCAAATCAGAGATATGATATCGTAAAAAAATAATATCGGCAGGGATGATAGATTGTCTCTCTGATCTAGTTGTGTAAAATTCGGTATGCGATACGTGATTTTACGCGCGCGCTTAAAGGTGATCGATTTGAATTCCATTATAAATAATGAAAATATTATTTTTGTATTTTAATACTACTTTGTACTTTTAATTCAGTTAAAAATAATTTATGTAAATAAAAAGAATTAAATTAAAAAAAAATATATATTAATTTTAATAATTACAACGAACGCGTAGTTTAAATTTTAGTGTGTCGTATATTTGTCATCATGTCATATAGTTATTTATATCATTTTACTTTCAATGAATTTCAATCATTTTGAAGTGTTGTTTTAATCTCCATCGTGTATATACATACAATGCGATTTAATATTGATACGTTTTATTGTTTCCATATTGTATATTGAGTTATGTGGACGTTGGTGGAGATGCAAATTAGTTTCTTTGATGCTGCCAATCATTATTCGCGCATGTCACTATTAATAATTATGTAAGGTCAGGAATGAACATTCAGAAACCGCCAATTTGCTGAGAGAGCTTTTCGACGAGCTTAATTTATCGATTAATAAGACGGAAATTGACAGTAATTTATTGCACGGTTACATTTATACGACCTTTAAATTTATTAAATGTTTAATATCGTTAATCTTGTAGAAATTAATATATAAAATATCAAGAAATTATAACCTAAAATATTCAATTAGCCATTTTATTACAAGATACTATAGAAAAACATTTTTTCTTTTGACCTTCCTTAACTTTACGTAATTAACTGAAACTTGTTCGTATAAAATGAATATACTAATTCAATACCATCACAATCAATTCTTAATTAGCAATTATATCTTACGAAAGAGATAATATCTAGATCAAAATTTTATTGAAAGTTTGCATAATTTTTCAAGATTATTTATGTAATTATTATAATTAATTGTACATGCAGCTGGTAATTTTATTTAAAGATGACTTTTCCTAACTCTTTTATCTTACTGAAAGTTTATGCAACTAGAGAGTTGAAAATTCCCTATATTTATTATCTAAGATCGACAGAATGTTTTTGCAAAATTAAAACGTTCCATCAAACGAGAAACACGATGCCATTCATTGATGCCGATGAGTTAATTTGATCGAAAAAGCCTTTCTAAGCTGTAAATGTACTTGAAGCATATTGGCGGCATACATGATGTCGACACGACGATAATGTAGCTGCACTATGTAGCTATTACTGCTACGCTTCTAGGAAAGCTATTAATTAATTAAATTAATGTCGGTTGTACTTCTAGTGTGCTCTTCTCAAGATATCCTGAAAGATGCGTATCGTATCTCACAATTAGTGTAAAGATATTATTAGACTATTAAAGTGCAAGATCTTATCAAACTAAGAACGTTAAAGTAAATGGAAACGTTGCTTCAATTCTATCTCGCGAAATGCCGGGAGAATTAAAAGTTGTTAAACTCTCTTTGTTGAATTAATTACATTTGTTATTTCGTCTTTCCTATCATAATGATAAAGTTCTTATGATATCTTATGAAGAATTGAGTTTCTTGCGCGCTAAATAAATTTTTGTACAAAGGCGGCTTATAATATTCTTTAAAGATATAACGTGCAACACTACGCTTTGTTCACTAGTAAACATTACGAGCAAAAATAAATTATGCCTCGACTTATTAAACTACTATTTTGCCTTCGGGTTCAGTTTATATTTTAATGCGTTCCGTTGCGAATTAAAACGTACCTGTACAATAAATGGATATTGCAATTTATGAATCAATAATTGTTTAATGAACTGCGTCTTTCTTCTTGATATTCAATAAAAAGTCATTTACTGAGGTACTAAAACGGATGAGAGGAAAGAGTATTTTTCATTTAATTTAAAATTAATCTGTTTCTCTAGCAGTTAATTCAATAATAAAAGATAAAGTTTTAGAATAAGTAATAAAAGATTATATTGTAAAATATAATCTGTAATCTAAAAATTACAACATATTCTATTAGATTTTATATTAAATTTTGAAATTAATTTAATGTATAATAATATAAATTTGATATTCAAAACTTTTGAGAGATATCTTTATTGTTAATTAGTTTTAATAATATTTAAATGGTTTAATGAATTTATGAAATGACTAAAAGTCACACACACACACACACACACACACACACACACACACAAGATTTTATTATGCACAAGTAGATTAATACATATCAAATTTCAGTTGCCTCTTGCACCACTGAACTACTATGCAATTAGTACCATGACCTTAGGGAAGATAGGATATTGCCGGAGTTAATTAACTAAGGTCTCGATATAACAGGCTCAATTAAGATAATCGATCGTGCGAAAGATCTATCTCAATTATCGAGGACTATCCATCAGGAATCGAAAAAAGTTTGGCAGAATTTCATCTCGCGGTTGTCGTACATAAATTTATGAACAAGAAATGTGAATAATAATAATGTTATAGACTAACTGAGCAACAAATACTGAAGTGAAGGGTACCGAAAAAAGACCTCGATAAAAGTTTTCCTTCAAGCCTGTCGATACGTCTATTGTATGGTTGCACATGCACGGTGAATGGACTTTGGTATTTCACCACGAAAATTGGCCGCATACTGTGAGCGAGATTGACAAAACGTGCTGCTCTGCCGCATATGCAACGTTTTGTATAGGGCTGAACTTTGCTCTGGTTAAAAGTCTAAAAAGCATACGTTCTGCGGTATGCGCGTTCTGAAGCACTTCGTCATAATAATTCAAAAATGCAATTCTATAAAAGTATGATTTTTTTATATTCTGTCAATTTGATCGTATCGATTAAGCGTTCTAACATATATCTAAAAATAGAAAGAATATCATTTAAAGAATGCAATATAATACAATATACATTTGTTATATAAAAATATAACACGCTTAAACCAAATCTATTTTAAATGAGATATATAATTACCTTTTTTATACGTCTCTTATTTATCTTACTATTTAATTCGCATTTAATACGAATTAAAATCGTAACGAATACATATAATTTTCCCATAAAAATTATTACTTTATAATTGCGGGATTTATCATTTGTCGCGTTTGAAATGTTTCGTAGATCAGCATGGAGCGAACTATACGACACGCGTTCTGAACGCGAAGGAACAAAAGTTATCATAATTGCATTGTTACCGTGCGTCAGGCGCGACATCATTTCCCCGCTTAATTATAAG
The DNA here is from genome assembly GCF_001594115.1 of Trachymyrmex septentrionalis. Classification (NCBI taxonomy): domain Eukaryota; kingdom Metazoa; phylum Arthropoda; class Insecta; order Hymenoptera; family Formicidae; genus Trachymyrmex; species Trachymyrmex septentrionalis. Next base: position 60,173 of record NW_017306139.1, read on the forward strand.
GAAACTTAGTTTCGAACCTGAATGCCGTGCGCGAAAGTACGGATGCCGCTAATTCCAAAGCGGACCAGGCGATGATTTACTATGAGAGTTACCGCGGGTGCACTTATACCGCGGCGTAAATTATCGCTCACGCCGATAACAACTGCAGAATTGTTTAACTCCACACATTCGCAATGAATTTTATGTGACTTGTCACGAAAGCCGCGCCACAATTTCCGCCGAAATTTCCGATAAATTTTGCTCCATGAAACAAAATGCGAAATGATCTTAGTTTTACTATGTTTTTATAATGACTTAAATTTCTCGAAGTAAATAGTAATAACAGGATATTTTACATAATTTATACTGAAAAGGATATTTCAATTTTTTATAAGATACATTCGTAATAATTAAAATTAATTGATCACAAGAAGATATGGTTTTAATTTCTTTATTATTAATTTACAACGTAAATAATTGCGGAGGAAAAATGATAATAAGGCATTGTGTGCACATCGTTGCCATATCGTCTTTGTGCAAACAAAGGAGAGGCAAGAGATACAGCTGACCTTAATTAATTGAAATGCACCGGAGAACGATATTCGAAGGAGATTAAAACGACTCTTATAATGGGTTTTTTCGCGTTTTTATTTGCATCCGCCTTCGCATTGCGATACAGTTTTTCATCTATATGAAGTTTTGCAACGTCTATTTGCAATGTGCGATTGGTTTAAACACTTTGCAATGCAATTCCCAGGAAATTAATTTGCACGTTCTTTGACATTTTTCATTACATTTCATGGTTTGATATTTAATCATCGCCGTTTATTTCTCGAAACTCTTGTGTTAATTGTAGTTTTCATTAATATGAGCACGTTTAATAAATCTCAATAAATCAACATATTCAGATTGACCAGTAAAATACCCTGTAAAATAAAATTACATAGTATGTATACATTAATTTTATAGGTATGGAAATTATTCATTATGGGTATTGTTCCCTTACTTTAAAAGCGACATAATTAAAAAATATGATTTTTGAATTATTATATCATGAATAAACTAGGTAAAGTCTATCAATCATCAAAAGTAAACTAACTCAACTTCTCAATCTGTCCGCCAAATAATCAATTATCTATGTCATTCTTGAAGCAAAAAGATTATAATACCTATCTTTTACAAATGTGATGTTTTAAGTCATGTTGTTTTTCTAAATAAAAAGATGAGTTTTTACATCTTTTTATTTAGAGTTTAGAATTTAAGATTAAGACAGTTTTGGTGATTGAAATTTGAAGAAAAAATTATTTTATTTTGAATTTAATCATTTTAACTTGAGATAGATATAAAGATTGGTGATATTTGGAGTTATGTCATTTTTAGAATTATTTCGAATTTGTTATAATTTTCTAAAAGATATCAAAATTATCACAACTCAAAAAAACAGTTTTTAAAGATGTGAAATGAAAATAAAAATATATTTTTTGGCAGCATTATTTGATTAGTCAATAATTTTCAGTTAAGTTGAAAAATAGTTTATCTTTTTTTCTGAAAAATTTAATTTTTTGAGTTGTGTCATTTTTAAAGGGAACAATATACATAAATAACTTTATACATATATCTCTATTTTTATATATAAATAATAAATGAAGTCTGTCATTTGTTTATAGTTTTGTACGATCTATTGTTATCGTTGCCGTTATCGTGAATTTATGTGCTCATTCTGACGGATTAATTGTCTCACTCTAGGCGATAATTATTCATAGTGCAATACCACTAACTTGCGGAAACTTGCGGCACGCTATTAGAATTCATGCAGCATCACAAACGCTAAGTCGAATGAGCGCGACGATGAGGATCGATAAAATCCTTCCGCGTATTCTCGCGTGTCGCAGAAGAAAGGAAGGAATGAAATGTATGAGGCTTGCTTATCTCGTTATCATCTATGTACGTTTGGATCGATGAAAGGTCAAGGACGTACTGTTTTTCCTTACCTTTGCCTTTCTTCTTTGTCTTTGCGAGGGAGGTTAAAACGATTTTCAGAATTTCTTGGCGAGAAACTAAGATTGCATTTTAATTGCATTTACGTCGCAATCTTACTAAATCGTGATAATATTTCCGTGGAGAAATATGTATCATGTCAAAAAAATGTGATTAGAAATATTTACAAATCGGAGGTGCAAAAGCGAAATTCAGATATTACTTTATTTGTCTTGTTTGTATTTTATTTTTTTAATTTTACTTTTTATAAAAAATGTGCTGCTTTATTTATTATCATAGGTAAATAATAAAGTTTTAAAAATATATATGATTTATATAATTTTCAAGTATGCGTACATATGTGAAAAGTTTTAATTATAGTATAAATCTTGGACTGTTTTTCTTCTCTTAAATATAAAATATGATTACAAAAGGGAGAAACAAGATTAATCAAAAATTTCCAGAAACTGGAGATAAACGAATTACCTTTTTGAATATTAAATGCACTACAAGAGTTACTTACCATGGCACTAAATTATATTTCTCCCATAATACAACCTAACTTTACATCACGGAATGTTATCAGTCGGTTGATGTATCTTGCACGATGCATTTCGACGATGAGCGGTTCTTAGTTGGTTCACGGTGAATCGCCCGCAGTGCTCGCGATCAGTCCACTTTTCTGAGTATGCTTCCCGCTTCCTCGGTAATTTTCTTACGAGTTTCGCCTTTCAGAATGAGTTCGAACTTTAATGAAGACGAACGTTGAAGAAGAAAGTTGCCGTCGCCTCGGGGCGCCCGAGCTTTTATGCAAAACGTAAGTTTCTCGTGAATCGATCCGCATTTTCTATCCACATATGCGTCAAAGTTCCAAGCAATCTCCTAAGAAAGAAAGTTTGTACGTGTGGACGTAATTTTTATTCGCTAAACTTTAAGAGAAAAGTTTGTTTATGACATAAGATTCAAATCTCACTCTCTCCATGATTGATATTTATTGTCGTCAAACTATATAAATTGATTGAGTAAAATTGGTATAAACGCAATTAACTTTTTAAATATCACACGCAAATATTAAATATTTTAGTTATTACATTTCACTTATTTTTTCTTTCAAATTATTATTACCGTTAAATATTTATTATCATCATAATAATCGTCAAACTATACTATCGTCTTTCTTATTCTATACAATAGATTATGTGGAAAGATCAATGGCTAACATCATATATTATTTACAATACGTCACTGTCTTATAAATCTTTTAGATATCGATACTATTTAACCGATTCCAAGCTTTAAAGCTTATTTGA
>NW_017306139.1:63538-65330 GCF_001594115.1 Trachymyrmex septentrionalis
CTATTATTTACGTCACTGTCTTATAAATCTTCTAGATATCGATACTATTTAACCGATTCCAAGCTTTAAAGCTTATTTGATCACCCAGAGAGATGATATAATATATATCGCGGCTTTCCCGTAATTGAAAATGACTGTCTTCGATCGATTTTAACTTCCGGCTAAGATTTTAGCGGCATCTCTCTCTCTCTCTCTCTCTCTCTCTCTCTCTCTCTCTCTCTCTCTCTCTCTCCCCGTTTACCTTTTCTGAAGCATCCGGGCAGAATTGTTAAACCGATTGGTTCCTGACCTAATTAATTGCAGATCCGTCACTCCATCACAGACTTCCTTATGGATAGTTCAAGTATCCGTGATATTCGAGATCCGACAGACTGGAGTGGTATTTTTTAATTTTGCCGACGATTGCAAAGTACTAGCTGTATTTAGTTTTTTCATTTTTTATTGGTTGTTTTTTCAAAGATTGCAAAGTTATAAACTATTCTTTTCAAGGGATAGAATTGAATTAATTGTTGGTGATATCGATTCGTAATGCGAAGGAGGATCAAATGAAATTTCGCGTAATACTTTTTTTGTATTATTTTTAAAATATGACGAGCGACGTTAATATTTAAAGTATATGGAGAGGGTTGGGAACGTAATTAACGCAGGACCATTTGACCAAATACGATAAGTCCTCTTTGTGGTGAAAATAAATATTTGACATCGTAAATGCATCGCATGTCGGTAAGGTAAATATTTGATAGGTGAGTTTATTGGAGATTTTTATCTATGTACTGCGTTATTAATTCTGAATTGTATTGTGATAACATTAAATTTCGTCTCAGCATTGTGTTTCCTTTCTGTATATCTTTTTATATTTCACAGAATATTTTTTTAAATGTTTACGATTAAAATGAAAAAGTAATTTTCTTTAAATTTAATTACACGATTATACGAATAATAATTCCATATATTTTTATTGGACTTTAATTGATCTGTTATATGATTGTATAGTAATAATTATGTGACACATTTAATTATATAAGTTAAACAATCGGTGGTATAACTTCGAACGAACGCTCATTTATCAAAGATCTGACTTCGCAATACTACTGGGATTCTTTAAGCTCGCTGGGATTTTGCAATGACAGTGATAAAGATTGCTTTGGTGGTCGAGGAACGCCTGGAATTCCGACACTTTAGAAAGGACAAACGTTGCGAAAGTTCGCCGCTGGTCTTCTTTTGAACTCACGTTGACCAGCTTCTTTCGCGATGTGGCGAAGCTCTGAAGGGGTTTTTCGCCAAGGTGGCGACGAAGCGAAATAAACTTGAGTGCTGCTCCCGAATGCCAGCGCGTAAATAGTGCGACGAAAAGTTTGCAGTTCAGTTTTTTAAAGTGACAACTCTTTGATGGTGTTACTTTATGTAAATAATGCGGAGTAAGGTTTTTAGTTTCTTACGAACTTCCCAAAAAAGTTGCTTACTTGATGAACGATAGTTATGTTAGAGACATTTACTTATATCTAGTGTAATTTTTACACAAGTAAATTTCAAATCATTTTTGTGAAAAATAAATACATCTGATCTTGACAATCTCAAATCGTATTTTTTGTAGCGAAGATGTTTGATCAAGCATTGGCTTTTTCTATTGAAACCTTGAAGTAAACGTATGACTCAGAAAAGAAATTCTTTCGTAAATTATATAAATTCCTTGATACATCAATAAGGGAAATAATAATAGCTAAAAATATTTAAGATTGGTTTCCTCTCTGTCTTCCTTTATTAAATTTTCTCCGTATAATATATATATATA
>NW_017306139.1:65404-66190 GCF_001594115.1 Trachymyrmex septentrionalis
AGAACGCTCATTTCTTCTCAAGTTTCTAAGTAAATGGAGCAGATTCTGCAGTCTTAACACACATAAATACGTAAAGCACACACACCAACTCACGCATACAAGAAAGCGTGTAGCGGTGCAATAGCGCGGAGAGCGATAACGCGGGGCGTATGGGAATTATATTACGGATTTAATGGAAGCCGACGTTAAACCGTGAAATGCTTCTGTCCATTAACGGAGGCAGTCCCGAGATTCCTCACAGTGTATCCCATCGGGTAAGCGCTGTGATAATAATTGAATTAATATATTAGAAGTTCGGCCGCGATTATCGTCGTGAGGAAAATTTCACATCAGAGTTCGAGAGCTGCGAGGCATTCAACGCGGCATTTTCGAACTTAATTAATTCACGTTGTCCAACTTTGTTCCTTGCGAAAGTAAAATATTCGTTTTGTAATATAATTTTTATAATAATAGACATTGTGACTTTAACTTTATTACGATAAGAATAATATAATATATTGCATATATCTTTTTTAAGAAGACGTTAATTTTTTAATTTTAATATTCTTCTCTTTTCCGTTAAATTTGCAGTTGACATTTTAGTTAGGAAAGCTCGATTCAGCTAAATTGAAATGTAAATTCCGACATTATCAGATATAGATTGAATTATTATTTAAACGTAAAATAATATTTAACATAATTGGAATACATGTACATCATTGAATTGCATTTATATCATGGTACCAAAGTTTTGAATTGTTGACGTTGAAGGTTTCTTCCTTTTTCGCGTCACTTCGCGAAGTAGCA
>NW_017306139.1:66290-68747 GCF_001594115.1 Trachymyrmex septentrionalis
CAATATATCATGGTACCAAAGTTTTGAATTATTGACGTTGAAGGTTTCTTCCTTTTTCGCGTCACTTCGCGAAGTAGCATTCACTCGATGTTACTGTGGAACCACTTGTAGCTTCGTAGATTTATTTCACCAGGCTCGCCCTTTTGTATTTCCTCGTTCATTAATCGCTACATTGAAAAGATGCAAAAAAATCGTGAAGACAAAAGCAGCAGTTCTTTCTAACTACATCCCTCGCATTATAGCACACATTGTTCGTCTCTCAGTTGTAACTTTATTTGGGCGGAATTTACATTTCAACGCTTAGCTGGTTTTTAATTACGACATACCACGTTGTAACTATACTCGTTACAACTTTTTTACAACAATTCTTGTATTCACATTAACGTACTTCCGTTTTGCCGTAAATTACTCCTGAAATGAGATACTATGTTTCTCGTTATAATTTGTTGAGACTTTGTGTGAGATTTTTGTAAATTTTTAAAGCGAACGTCTGTTTTCTCCATTATAATAATTTATGTTTCTAAAGTAAGACTATATTTTTGTTGGTAAAATCGATATTATTAAAAATTATAGATAATAAATGATATGATAAAATTATTACAAACAAAAGTTTTTGAGATCTTATTAAATGTACACTGTTAGAAATATAACCACGAGCTTTCTTTACATATAAATGATTATTAACGAAATAAAAAGTAATGAATGGTTTAAATAAAAATTAAGTTACAGTAGTTACTTAAATATATAATGAACATGTACATTAAATTTATGAAAAATACATTAAATTTCATGTACACAAATATACTTTTTAGTTATAAATACATTAAATTTAATGTCATGAAATTAAGTTCAAATTGTATAATTTAAAAGTATATTAAGTTTCATGAAATTTTTAACAGTGTAATATTGATTAGATACAGTCACGATTTTTGTGGAAGGATTCAATTATACTATTAAAAGTTTATTACATCAATAATTGATTCTTAATAATAAAAATATAGCATAGTATAACATATATTTCAAAATTACAACTGTAATTGTGTCGTTATTATCCAGATGAATTTAAATCTCGATAGCGACACTTGACGGATAAAAACTTTTGCCAGTTTCTCGAATTTCTGACTATCAAATTAGATTCATCACGTCTTGACATCGACCAACGTCGACGGATACGAATCCTGAACCACTTGGATAATCATAGGAAACGAAGCCTTAGAACACGGTTCACGAAAATGAAGCTCTCGAGATTTCATCTTTATTACAGAATCATCTCGATCGTTGCATCAGATTGTTAGGATCTTCCACAACGTAGAGGAAATCTTTCTTGAGGACTCATTATTATCAGAATTTTCTCAGAGTTTTTTGAGTTTTCCATTTGAATTTTGATATCTCGAATAGCAGCATCAATGTGATAACGATGAGAATTATTAAACTACGATATATTATTATACAAAATAATTTCGTGAAAAACATTTTGGGAAATAGTAGACAACATTGTTCTAAAATAAAAATCAAGTAACTTTTTATGGATTTAATTTACATTAAAAGAGATTGTTATTTCAATTTTATTTTTTATGGATTTAATTTACATTAAAAGAGATTGTTGTTTCAATAACATTAATTCTACATAAAAGAATTCGTGTGAGATAAAATTTACGTAATAAGGTACTAACGAAACGTTGTTTTATTGCGCATTCGTTCGTATCATTTTGTTTTTGCTGTTTTTATTTTTTGATAACAATGTGTAGTCTTTAAGAGAGAAGTTTTACATATATTTACATCGATAGATACACGTGATTTTATCGGATAGTAATCTCATACGTAAACCACACGAACGTGTATGTTGATCTACGCGAGAGTTTTTTCTCGTTACGAGCGCCATGGTAAATGTTACGCACGCTATAATAAAATAGACGAACACACGTTTCTACGAAAATAAAATATTTATCTTTCGGATCACGATTCGTACATACGTAGCTTGTACGAGCGCAGCATTTCCACTTTGCGTTTCTTTACATAGCTTCCTGAGATATTGGATATCTTTTTGAATTCTATCTCTCTATAAGATAAAATGAAGCTATACAAGAGAAACAAAATTAGATGCATTATTTCTTATACGATAAAAATATTAGTATTAATTTAACTTTTTTTATACAAAATTATTATAATGTATCAGCATAATATTCAGACATCTGTGCGTATTTCCATAATTGAATGTCATTTCCACTACGATGGCAACAGCTGACTTAAATGACTTGATAATTACACAAATTAAAGTTCCGTTAAAGCGCTCTGAGCAAAGATTACAAAGTTTGTGATTATCCTTGAATAAGATCGAGTACTCGATCGAGTGTCAGCCTGTAGGAATTTAGGCGCTACTAATACGTATGTTAAGCTCAGTAAAATAGTCAGGAAGGAAGAATTAACGAGATAGATACTTGGCTTCGCGGCGAGTAC
>NW_017306139.1:69071-73347 GCF_001594115.1 Trachymyrmex septentrionalis
CGAAAAGTCAGATGGTTATAAAGCGACAACGTGATACGCGAACAAAAGATATGCAGGGGACGATGCGACGCGACGGGTTGAATTTCAAAAGCCTCTCCGCACTCTTGCTTACCTCGTGCTTTACGGACTGGAAACGATGAGAAGCTTGTGTTGGGCGCAATTTATATTTCTTAACTCGACAAAGGTCCCGCGAAATAATGTGCCGTGGCTACGCGTAGGAATTCCTACTGCGAACACCTACTGCTTTGCACAACTGAGAAGTCATGTAACATAGTTCAACCAATAGTGTGTGTGTATGTGTGTATGAGCTGATATAATATTTTATTTGATAATTCTCTTAAGTAAGGTCATTATTTCTATTTTTATTCTTTTACCTTTTGCTGTTACATCGATTGTGTCTTAACAATTGTTCTTTTCTAACTAGAAAAATAGCGTGTAAAGTGAATTAAAAATTTACGTACAAGAAATTTAAAATGTAATCTAATTTTTTAAATATTTTATTTATCTGAGAAATTAGATTTAAATGTATGACATGAAGAGAAAATTATTTTTTAGATTTGATTCTCGTATATCAAATTAAAAATAAAGCCGTTATTTTCTTTATGTATTATTGTACAATATTTCAATATATTTGCGTAATTAAAAGCGATTGGCTATCAAGAAATCGCGAGACATGAATGTTTCGAATTTAATATTGTTTCTAATAGCCATTATGAGACAGCGTAATTTTCAATCTACTGTTTTAAATTAATTTTCGATGAAGAGAATTATTTGCATTGGCAAATCGTTAACATATTCTAGACTTCGTTAAATAAGTGAAAACTTTGCAATGCGTTCCTATATTTGCAGAATCTATGAGATCTGAAATCACACCATTCGCGTGTGCGTTTCCAAGTAACTTTCTGCGGTCGTAAATTTCCAATGACCCAACGGGAAAATAAAGTTTAACTGTAGCAACGATTGCACTACGTTCTTTTCCACCCGGTGGTGTAGTCAAGCATTTCCCGTTGGAAAAATAATGCAACATTCAGCAGCGCAGCCGGATTTTATTCCCTTTATGAGAGCTGAAAAGTTCAAGTTACGATTTAAATTGAATAGTTATTAACACTTTGCGAATGGAAAAAATTTAATTCACTATAAGTTAACGTGTATGATTTTGGTTATACCATTAGAAGCTATATATCTACTATTTTTATAATCGTTTCTTTCATTATTGCTTTGAGTTTTTAATATTATTATTGAATTCTTCTTAAAAAAATCATATTTTTAAATGTTTTGAAGCTTGTCATGTTCATTCGATAGTAATTTTATAGATATAATATTTCTCTCTAATTTAAATATTCATGAATTTTCCAACTGAAATTTATAATAGAAAGTCGACGAATTTTAATTAGATTTCAGAAAAAGTTTTCAATGAGATTACAACTACTGTCACAGCTTTTAACAAAATCGTCGCATTATTTATATGTTATGATTTTTCTTATTTCGTGTAAATAAAGCTTCGCATTTCATGCATCTGCGCACTTTGATTGAAAAGCATGCTCGATGTGCCAAGCGGCGAATTAGAAGTTGATTTTCGATGATCGCGCCATTTAAAACACCGGGTTCTCGGGATTTCCATTGCAAATTCGTCTCGCGTAATAAAAACAACCTCTCTGCACAACTCGATTCGTTTGCGCAAATTACACATCTCGGTGATGACGCGAAATAACAGAACTCATAATCTGTGGCCGAGCGACAGCTGCGCAATGACGCTACTGTATATATACGTAGCAAACCGAAATTTCAAAATACGATTGTGGAAGTTCTTGAATAATAAAAATCAAACATATTGTGAGTTAATATTCTGTTTAAGTTGAGACCTCGATTGACTTAAACAATATAATTTAATAGAATCTACGTGATAAGAATTTATTCCCTTTATGAGAGCTGAAAAGTTCAAGTTACGATTTAAATTGAATAGTGATTAATATTGTACTTTACGAATGGAAAGAATTTAACTCATTATAAGTTAACATATGATTTTTGTCATACCATTAGAAGCTATATATAATATCTACTATTTTTATAGTCGTTTCTTTCATTATTGCTTTGAGTTTTTAATATTATTATTGAATTCTTTTGCTTGTAATAACTGTTCGATTAAGCAATAATTAAACTCTGTTTTGGGATACTTATAAATGCCTATAATAAAAACTAAGACGCTTTTAATCTTCAATGTAAATCGTGGAAATATAATTGTTTTCATAATTTCCATATCTTTAGATCATATATAAGTACATCGGCTTTTGTTAGAAGGGTAAAAGGATTCGGGCTAACAAGCTTGAAAGTTTCATGGCGACAAACTTGAAAGAGCCATAACGAATCTCCCTTGGGTGCGATTTAGATCTAAAAGGGAGTGTTGAGCCGAAGAGAGGATCTCGTCATCTTAAAGAACTTTACTCGTTCGACAACTGCTTTTTTCTGCCAGTCTTTGGAAACCCCTCTTCAGGTCGAGCATCATTGTGTCACAGTTTCCACGACTTGTTTCTTTACAATCCTTATCGATAATAAAAACGTCATAACATCTCCGATGATTCGCCATTAGTGGCGACTGCGATGTCAAAACAACCACTACCGTTTTATATATTCACGGAAGAATGCAAATATTTGTTGAACGAATAAGAAATGATAGAAGAAAAGAGATAAAAATGTTAAAATACCGATAAAAAGAAGTTCACTGTTAAATTATACTTTTATACTTTATTATACTTTAAATCATATTATAAAAGTAAAAAAAAAAAATTTTTGTACTGACATATTAATTATGACATTATTATTTTTCGTAACATCAAAATTTTTTACTGAAATTTCGATAATTTTTCGATTCTGTATTACTTTCTTCCCAAAATGCTTCTCTGTCTGTTGAAATTTGACGTGTTGACAATTTCTATCGACAACTTGGCAATTCAGTTCAAACGCAGTCTCGCGAAGGCCTGCAGTAATTCAAATCGACGATCTCCCGAATTCTGCTTGGTAGTATCCTTTATCGAAAATTCGATCAAACTGTCTTAAATATGTGATTACAGTGGCTTCTACTATCGATATCCGATAATGCTTCGATAGCTGTCTGGTTAGCTTTCGCGTAGCTATTTTTCGATGGAGTCATTGAAATGACGGAAAATGAACTTTCTACATTTCACGAATTTGGGTTAAAGTTAACTGTGTGGCGAATTATGAGAACGGCGTGAGAGACAGAAAAGGAGAGAAGGGGAGGGGGGGGGAAGACGTAAAAACCGTGACCTCACAAAATTATTCTACAAGCAAATATTTAGATGTGTTAACGCACATTTATCAAGTTTGTCTTATTACTAGATTCGCTCGAACGTTCGAACATTAAGCCCGAGGCAAGTAAGCACATAATTACGAGAAAAACATTAGATAGGGGAGGAAAGTTTGGCGCAAGTTGATTCACAGTAAGAGAGGTTGTGTCCTCTCCTCGGGGAAAGATCAAGAAATTTTGGGGGGAAAGTTGTTAGAGTTGCAACTCGAAAGTTCAACTTAGTTTCTTGAAGCTGGTATTGCTTTAATCGACAGACTCTCAGTCTTTGCCATTTCGGTATATATTAGATTTAAAAGTGATAATATAAGATAATGATGAAAACAAAAATTAGACTACGAATTAATTAAGTCTCGCAGATAATAAGTATAGATTAAACGAAAGCTTATCTGTTTTATCGAAATTTTTTGACTGATACAAAGTTCAAAATTTATTTTAGTCGTTAAGACATTTATATATTTATAAAAAATGTAACTATAAATAATTGCGTTTCGGAATATACCATTGACGGCTGAAGGCCAAATGCGATTAAGGATTAAGATTAGGATTTTGCACGATGTCATTAGGTTCAACGAAAAGAGCGAAGTCTTCGTAAGTTCCGATCGTGGCTGTCGGAACCTTGATAAATCGTAACGCAACGTCACTGCTTATCAGCGACATTTATCCTTAATAGCGCTGTCGTCCTTCGAGATATCAGCATCAGCGGGTGGAACTCTAACTCTAAAATTATAATGCGATTTTTAGACTATTGTTCGGTGAATATGTTGAATTGTTTTCCACATGATATTATACATGAATTTTCACATATTCAATGAGATTAAAAATGGTTGTTAAATTTATATTTTTTTGCACGCAGTAAATTGGAATATTTACTAAAGTAGATAGCTTATACATTTTTCATTTTTCAATTTGTATTTCAGACTGTTTGTTTATTTACATCGGTGGTAGTAGAAGTAA
>NW_017306139.1:73359-88873 GCF_001594115.1 Trachymyrmex septentrionalis
ATATATATATATATATATATTATTTCATGTAAAAAAGGTGAATTAAAGTATATATCGCAAGATTAATCTATTAATTATTTCATAAATGTTTGACAATACAAGTCGTACTTTATACTTATTGTAAGTTTTGAAATGTAATTTCTTCTGAAACTTGGATTTAAATTTATAATTGAGATTGATGAGACAGGCGGATACATAACTCGTCGAATAATTATGTACGAAGAAATCACTGTAAGATAATCAAATTTGGCGTAAAATAACTCTCGCTAAAGAGTAAGAAATAAAGGGTGGTTCTAAAGAAAATCTCCTGAGAGTCACGGAGATGGATTTCAACTGCTCCCGTGGATATTCTACGCGCGATTTCTCGTTTCACGTCCATTCTTGTGAATAATTCATAAAAACGATAAAACTTTCAATGTCGGGTACAGGCAAAAAAGTGTCGACAGTCGCAAAAGTCGAGCAAGGGGATCATTACACTTTTTATTCCCACCTTTAGTCAAGGCTGTCTCGAATTGGAAATATTTACAATATATTAATAGTATAAAGCACGATTGGAAAGCTCACTTTCATTCGTATTTTATTGAATTCGATATATAATTATAATTATAATTGCATTGTAGATAATTATATAATACATAAAGCATAATAATATCAGAATAATACGTACTATTAGCGAAACTAATAATTATTAATCGTACAATAGTCATTAAACCTTTTATCTTTGTTGATATATCCAAACTACGGATTTCATCTATTTCAATTAATATTATATTAATATTACATAATATTACTATTAATGTTAAATACTAATGTTATACGTTATATTTTTATTTAATATGTTACTTTTTGCGCGAGATATTTCCTTTGATAAAGAATAACATAATTTTAATAAAGAAAGAACAGATCGCGCAAGAGTACGGCTTATCCTCTCATTAGTGATGTATCAAGTACATGCATGACGTACATACACAATGTGGATTTATGTCTCTCGCTTCCAGCTGGCGACCTAGAAAAGAGGATGCCGATATTTCCTCTGCATAAACCGAATATCGATGTCACGCAAACGGCAAATAAATCAAAAAAATTCGTGAAGTCTATGCATTTCTCGTCATACTAATATAAATTTATGAGCTATATTTGGACACTCACTCTATTTATAAAAAAGGGGATAGATAGTGACAGTCGACTGTAAAAGAATATTTATGAAAAATAATATATATATTCTTTTACATAAAATAATATAGTACATGTATCTTTTTATATTTTATTATACAATTTTCTTAGAGCTGGCAATAAAACTGACTTGTATTCTATATCATTACCTATTTATCACAAAATGATTGCACTTATACCTACTTAAAAATATAATTTAAAAAGCTGTCGAATTATTGAAACATTTCTTTTCATTTGAATCTTCTTTATATATAATTCTTTCCATATTTCAGGTCTTTAGAGATACTACGTTTTACGAACAATTTTTTAAATTGAAAATGTTCAAGTGTGATATTTCGTGCTTGATCTTTACCACGAGCTAACTCCGTTATTCTTGCCTTTGCCCATCGCCTTATTAATAATCGCATTTTTCTGTGGTAGCCGTTCTTTAACCAGAATACTTTGCCTTCGTTCATCTTTGAGACGGAAGAGCGATAGTTCTCGTTTGTAACTTTCCTCTATCGCGATCGTTCCTTTGTTTCCGTCAGCGGCGGATTCCTTTCTCGCTAGAAGCCGTTCGGCAGCGATTTATGAATTATTCACGGAATGGGCGAATTATTCACGAGGATGACTGCACGAACGGTCCGCGACACTTAATTGTAGGCAACCGAAAAGCGGGGCAAATCCATAATTTAAGAGGACCTCCTATCTTCGTCGCGGCTCGTTTGCACTCCGATTGCAATAAAGAGTGACATACAAGAATGACACGTTTTAATTTCCGTATATATTAATTGAAATAGAATTCTTTCTCCATCTTAATATGATGGAAATAATATGAAAACATGCAAATCGATAGAATGACGTTGTAATAATAATGATGACGACAATGTTTTTGTATAATCACTTTTATACGTAAGAGTTTTTTATTTTTCAATATTTAATAATCTCTTATTCGTATCGGCATAAATATACTTAATAAATTACTATTATCATTATAATAATAGATATCTATATTATTATATATTATTAATATAATTTTATCGTAATCGTTATAAATTTAAAAAAATCTGTTGTTACAGAGTTCAATAACACTGCAACATTTTCATTAAAATGACTTAATTGAAGATTAAAATTAAAATTAATTAAATAAACCCAAAGAATCACGTCCCTTTAAAACTAAATTTATATTAAATATTAAAATTTATGTTAGAAATGCCGTTTTTTTTTTAATTAAATTACATTTCTCTCCCGTTGACATACGAAGACAAATGCAACTGATATCTTTTTCTCGTAAGTTGCGTGATTGGCGATTATCGAATTTATTTCTTTGTGGAAACTTTCGTACGATTGTTATTGAACACTCAACTTCCTCGATATCGAGATATTTCTCCCACGAACGTGTGTTATCGCGTGGACGTAATGTATTACGTTCACCCTCGTATTCGTTTCTCCATCTATTCTTTATATCACGTTATCATCCTAGTGAGAATAATGTAATGTGCTCGTGGCTAATCTTCTGAATATTTATGATTCTTTTATTATTTGAGCCATTTAATATTTTCGGTGCCAAGTATAATTTTCTTTAATTACTTTTGTGCTGATTATTCTTCGAAAATAGTAGATTATTTTCTAATTTGAGCTGAAATATATTTATTAAAGAATTAATATTTAATTCCTTTACAAGTGTTATGTAAAATTATTTTTCTTTCGTGATCTGAATAAAATTTTATTCTGTAGTCATCAATAAACGAATCAATGAATCTTTTAATAATTGGCTGTATTTATGTTTTAGCCTCTTTTCTGACTTGAGGAGCCTGGCAGGAACGACCCTGATGAATCTTTTGGCAGCCCTTTTCATGGTTCAATTGTTGTTCATCGTAGGCGCTGGAGGAGTACAGGTGTGTTTACGTTTCTCTATTTCTATTCATTACGAGACAATTATCTTGTATATGTATACGAGATTAAAATTTTTTCTAAAGAATCCTTTATATATGAAAAATTGATAAATATCTACTACTATACTTTACATAAAATATGAAATATAATAATATCGCACGATCTCCAAATACACGTTACAAATATAATATTAGATGATTATTAAAAAGCTGTTTAAAAATATGATATCTGACAGAAAATTTTTTTGAGATGACATCTCTCTGACAAATATGAATTATAATGGTTATCCAGATATAACTGGAAAAAGTGAGAATTACATTGACACGACATTTTTTATTTAAAATTACCTTTAGAGTCTATTAATAAAATATTTGTATTTCCTCTCCGATTCCTTTTATACAAACATAATGCGAAAATCGACTTAAATCCGTCGAGGTGTAAATTCCAGTGGCTGCTTTTGGTTCTTCCGCTTTCAAAGAGAAGAGAGGGAGAGAGAAAGAGAAAGAGAAATTCCGTTTCGTGCTTGGTACATCAGCGAGAGTGCCGAGAAAAGCTTTCGTTGAGACTTCCTTCGTCTAATGTTCCGCACTTGAATCCTCTTTAATTAAGCTCCGAGATCCACAAGCTCGTCTCGAGACGCGACAGATTTCAGAATTCTCTTTTTTCTTTCCTCTGTTCGTTCTTTCTTTCATCCGGAAACATCCGAGAAGCGATGTCAGGCGTCCTCGTACATGAGGATGCCTAACATTGCCACTCGAATTCTCCCGACGAAATGCGATGCCGGTTACCGACAAACGGGAGAAAGCATTCCGGATTCTCTCGAGCGATTATACCGCAGGCAGAAGGAGAAAAGTCGTAGGAAGACGTTAGGAAGCGTTCAGAACTCAAAGCGGAAATTAGTGCAGCATTCCTATTTCCAAGTTTTAATTGCGTGTCGGTGACATCAACTTTTCGCCATCGGCGACAGGATTTGTGCCAAAAATTTTTCTCATTTATTTCCATGGATTTTAATATCGCGTGTGATATTATTAATTTTGTCACACTATCCCACGGTTATTAAATCAGCTATAAATGGCATTTAATGACTTCAACGAGATTAAAACCGCATTATTGGTCATCCTATCTTTACACCATTTATTAATCATCCCTATTATTGAGGTAGACTTTTATAATTATTTTTAATTGGAAATAATGGGAAATATATATCAATTAACTTCGCTGATTAAATCTATTGGGATTATATACAGAAAATTTATACAATATTACTATCAAATATCTTAAAAAATTATTTTCTATTATAAGCTTTTTTTATAAGCTATAATTTAAATTACTTGAAATCTACAATTTTTTTTTCTAGAATATAATAATGTAATAGTTTTTCTTTTTAGAAACGCACTTAGATAATAATTAGTAGTTGCATAATAACGATAAATGAAGAAAAAATAATGACATAGAATACCAACCATCATAAAAACGTTACGAATATTATTCACTGGCAAAAGTAAATTTCATTGCATTCTTCCTGCAGAAATGAAAACGTGTATATGTCATACCTGCTTTGAAAGGAGCGAACGAAAAGAATTTCTCTTAGATTTAACAACGAAGAAACAAGCGCACTCTCGTTTCTTTATCTTTAGATAACGAAAAGATTCGCTACACTTTCAGTGGTATATTTTTCTTCGTGAAGATTGAGACAAAAGTATATGCCAAAATGTATGTATAAACCAAAAAAATCCATGCTGAAATGAGATTCTTTTTAGGTCAAATGTTATTCATCGCAATTCTGCCGTTACAAATCGTGGCCTTTGATCTTTTGATATCCTCTCATGAAATGAATTTCGTTTTAAAAATGTAGGCAAAATATGAGAACCTTTCCATATGTTACTCATCGTAATATATAATTCAAGTTCATATTTTTGGTTTGATATTAATTAATATTCATAGATTCTATGAAGAATAGAATATCGTAACAGAATATTTTCATATCTGTTTTGCTTGATATCCAAAGTAGAAAAAATTCTCACTGAATATAAAATTTCACGTACGATATGAACGAAATTAGTTTTTTTTTTCGTAATTTAAATAATTTATAAATATTGTATATAATAAATTTAATTTAAACATCATTGCGTAGTAAATATTTTTTTTTAGTTTTCACGGAAGAATTTATTCATTTTTAATAAAATGAAATTTATGTGTTATTTTTATTTTATATTATTTTTATTTAATTAATATCATATTCACGGGAAATAACCGAATGGTAAAATGTGTAAAATATATTTTTTCGTTCTACATTTGCTAATCACCGAAAAAAATAGAACTAATTGACACTTGAACTTCATACTATCACTAAATAACGGGTACTAGTTGAGAGGACGAATAAAAAGAAAGTAAACCGGAAATAAATCGACGATTTTACGCATGAACGGAAAAAGAAGAAGGTCGTTTCAGTTGAGTGTTTTTTCTACGTGGTGCTAAATTTCATGATCGCGAACTAGGCGAAGTTCGCCACCAAGAACGACCCTACACACGAGTGATGTATCTCATTGTACATGTAGTAGGCGGGAAAAAAGAATCTATCTCAACGAAGAAACATTTACAAGCGAATGTGTTAAATGTTACGATGTCGAGGTACCATCTCTTCGAAAGCCGCCCTTTCGTGTAACTTCCTAATTGCGGTCTTGTTTCGTATCAGTACGCAAAGACGAATTTACATTGAATATATAGGACGATGAGCGAGTTTCTGGTGTAACGTTAAACTTAATGGAAATTTGGAATTATACAATATTTCAAAAGATTGATATAACAGTACAATAGCGTTTCAGTAAAAAATTCATATGTAGTAGAAATCAGTTAAATCAGTTAATCAGTTATTATGCACACACAGTACATCTCGCAATTACCGTAAAATTTTAATAGCGCATTGCATTCTGGAAATTAATAGCTCGTTATATGTTAGAGATTAATTACAATCGAAAATCCTGATAATGTATCGGAGTTACATTAGTTTTCGAGTCGTAAGTAGGTCAAAGCTGGCCAGTGGTGCGCAATATGCACAAGTAACTAAATACGTTTATACGTGTACCGATTCATCATCTGTTATTGATTTATTTTCCCAGTTCAGATTATATCGAATTTTTCCTGCTCAGCTAATTTGCATTTTATACGTGCTTGTTATGAAGGTATTACGTATACTGTAGTAATCAGCTAATTTTGACGAGTTGATCATTAGCGACAAATTTTAGATGACATGTACAAATTGTATAATTTTTTTATAAATAAATGATAATGTAAATGGCACGTTATTGAATACGCGAGATTACCAGGCTGTCATTCGTGTGACAAGCCGCATTGTTATCTCTGTGCACAAAATGCGATAATTTTCTGTGAATAATTATTTGGTGCATAACATTTATCAATATACACAACCGATTAACTCCATAATTAATTTGATTTATAAACATGTCAAAACGTCAAAAAGGAAATGGAAATTTTTAATTACCATTCCGTTGCGATATTTACGATAATTATTTTTTTAACTGATACTTGTTAGATTTATATTTCGCATTGCACTTTGAACTTTTCCTCTTTGATTTAAATGTAATTTATCCACAATTTTCGGACGGCGCTGAACAATACGCGCCTCGTCAAATCAAGCGATTCCAGTAAAAAAGCGTGATACTCGATCATTTATTAATAATTAAATTAAAATCAAAGAATAGAATGTTTGATGTAAATTCATTTTACAAAACGTTAAACGTTTCTCGCAACAATAAATCGACTGGCACACGTCCTTGGCGTTTGTCCTTTATTGTTAAAATTTACTAATAATAGTTAACTCGGCAGCTGATTACTATTGATTACTATAATATTTATAATACATATTAGATTTCAATCTTGACATTTTAATTTACGATCTCCAGAATACGCTGTGTCTAAAATAGTATACAGTATTTGTATGACTTGATATTCTAACAATTAATTAAATTGTGTCTAAAATTAACTACGAAATAAAACTATTAGATTATATACGTTAAAGACAAAGAGTTATTTTTATGTGACATATTTAACAAATATATTAGTTAACAGTTTTCAGTAAATTGTTATTAATGTACGATTGTTGATAAATCAGCATTTTTTTGGAAAACCAATAAACCATAAATTTGAAATAAATGAAATAACTTGACATTTTTTTTATTCGGCAAGATAAAACAATCAATAACAATATTTTCCGGCAACAAGACAGATGCAATGAGGAAGGGAGGAGGAGTTTATTAGAGACAGCAAAATCTCGCTTTATCATATCGCTTTTGACGGAGATAAATCTCTGTCTGTTGTAATTTCGCGACCGTCACGAAGCAATTCGGCTTTATTGTTACCCACCTCAGATTCGTGAAGAGAGACGAAAAATAAATTCAACCACGAGACCTCTCGCATATTTTCTTGATCCCGATTTTGAACAATTTTGATACACAGTGCTTGTTTCTGCGGAAATTGAAGAACATAAGAGAAATAGAGGCAAAGAGAAAAAAGAAAAAGGAAAAATCGATTTATCAGTCTGAAGCAAGTACTGCAAAATAAAGAATATACATATACAGGGTGTCTCTTAATTAAGGTCGGAGCCGCATTGGGGGCGTAGAATGGGCCAAGAGGAATAAAAAAGTTTATACCATTTTGCAATTTTAACAATAATTAACAAGATATTAATTACTAAAAATGGCTGAATATTGGTCTTTAATAATTTTTTTCTCAAATACTATTAACTTTACAGAAAAACTATAAGAGACAAAAATTGTTTATTTTCTTTTCATAAAGTTCTGAGAATTTTTTCAGAATTTTTTAATACCGTATTTTCTCTTGATAATAAAAGTAAGAAAATGCAGTAATCAACTAAAAAGTTGATAAAAAATTCTGAAAAAAATTCTTAAAGTTCTATGAGAAGAAAATAAACATTTTTTATCTCTTATAGTTTTTTTGTAAAATTGATAGTATTTGAGAAAAAAATTATAAAAGACCAATATTCGGCCATTTTTAGTAATTAATATCTTGTTAACTATTGCAAAAAATGCAAAAAAATGGTATAAGACTTTTTTGTTTCCCTTGACCCATTCTACGCCCCCAATGTGGTTCCAACTTTATTAAGAGACACTCTGTATATAGATTGCTAAAAAAAATTAAGATAAACATTGCAAAAATATAAAATATAAGTAAAAATCAGCATGTAAGAAATAAAAAAAAATAACACGAAAGATTAGCCCTTTTTTACTTTATCCGGATGTAATTAAAAATTGTTTTTATAATATTATAATTAGAAGAATACAGAAAACTTTTAAGATCTACTATAAAGAATATAATAGAAAACAACAATCTGTGAACATTATTAAGATTTTATTATAAAATGAATAGGAATTTGAAATAAAAAGGATAAATTCTACACTTTGCTAATGCTATCTACTATAAGAAGCTCTAAATATAAATTTTTCTTTTTTCTCTTTGTTACTGATTATCCAAATATATCACGTGTCCATGCAACTTTCATGCTGTGTTTTACATTCTCACGGCGTTTTCAGTTCCATCCAATGGAGCAGTAGTGCATTCCGTGTGCGCTTCGCAATCTCGATATATCGCCGTCCCGCATTAAGTCAGACACGTTTACGAGCTCTGTACCGTAGCTAGGGATGCTGGCAGGCGAGATAAAGTCTAGTAAGCGAGATAACGTTTTGGCCGGAATTAAAAGGTACGAACGGAAGGGATATTAATTTATCCTAATATTCCTAATGTTCACCCCAATTTATTTGAATTCCTTATTAATAGCCGTGTATTCGTATGTTAATACATCAATATTAACGACGGTATATATATATATATAAAATATAATATATTAACATCATGAAAATTTTATACTGAAATATTAAATTAGTCAATATATATCTTTACAATTAATATACTACAATAAATAGACTTTATATAAAAATTACAAAATTACTTACAATCATAAATTTTTAAAGTTATGATTGTAAATATAAACAGATATATTAATCTACAATTTTTTAAAAATATAACGTATAAATAAATTAAATATTAATTCGGAGATATTATATGATATCGATTTCTTCATTTTTGTTGCAAGAAAATTATCGCTTATCACTATAAATCAAGATTTTATAAAAATATCATCTGTGCATCTTATTTAAATGTTAATTATCAAAAATTGTTTAGTATTATAAATTTGTTGAAAATAATATTCGAAATTTACATACGCAGATGTACAAACATAGCTTAAAATTGTAAATTCATGGTGAAAACAATTCTTGTGAAGAAGATTGATAGTGAATTCCACGGACTCATACTTGTCAGTGATGTACAACCCGCCGTCCCGGATGATATTAAAGGTTATTGCTTGAGCTGGCAAGTTTAATAACGCGCGCGTTAAATCACTATAATTAGTATGATTATGCGTATCGCAGAAGAGCATTGTCTCTGCTATATTTAGGAATTTGATATATCGCACAGAGCATTAAGTGGAGCGCGCTTCT
This sequence comes from Trachymyrmex septentrionalis, assembly GCF_001594115.1. Taxonomy (NCBI): domain Eukaryota; kingdom Metazoa; phylum Arthropoda; class Insecta; order Hymenoptera; family Formicidae; genus Trachymyrmex; species Trachymyrmex septentrionalis. The sequence continues at coordinate 82,944 of NW_017306139.1, forward strand.
GAAGGTTGATTAAGGTTGAAAGTAAAACGGAGATTAAGTAAATCTATCGGTATAAGCAGTACCAGGAAATTTTAATATCCGACTGTTTTAGAATTAAATTTAATGAAATACAACATATTGTTTGTTGATACATTACGAATAATATATTCGGATTATTTTTGAATAATAAGAAAAATTAAAAATTATTACATAAAAGTTTGATCGTCTTTTGACAAATTTTAAATATTTATTTCGTGAAACATCTTGTATACTCATTTATCGTTGTATAACGAGCTGCGAGAATGTGCTTTTGTTGAAAGAGCCTCGCGATATTTCGGAGAAAAGCGTATAATTTACGAGGGATGTATAATATTATAATTTTGTTAAAACTAGGCGTTGCAAGTTTCTTTCGCATTAGGACGTGCTAATGTTTCATTACGTTAAATTACAAAAAATGCGGAACTAAAATTTTCTTGCCAAAAAAATTTGCAAACCAATCCGAAATTTCGTCAGCGCACGGAAATTCACTTTAGAGAATGTCGCTATTTACGGAGCGGCGTAAATCATGATCAACCGCCAGGACACGTTGGTTTCATTGGTCCCGATTCGTCCTATGGCTCCTGCAGAGTAAAGTGATTTTCGCGGCGAGTCTTACGGTTTATGGGAACAATTCTATGGAGATTTGTCCCGAGATAACGGAGATAACCCCAGAGAGAAATCTGACCTGAGTGACACGGATCGGGAACGTCGCGACGCCGAAAACGTGTGTAAGAACTTTGCATCGTCTGTCCTCGACACGTGGAAATGGAAATGCAAGTATACCGATTGAGGAAACTCGCGTCCTGTCGGAAAACTAAGTTGCTTCTCCTGGGAGATCACTGATTCGAATTTGCTCGATAACTCGAACGATATATATCTGGCAAAGGCGAAACTTTTCAGGATAAAGAAGAAAATAAAATGTATGTGCGAATATGAAGATTTCCTATATAAGAATTAAATTTAATGACATAATATAACAATGAAGATTAACGAAAAATTAGTTTGCTTTAATAAGAATCATGAATATAAATTGTACTTTTATAATATTTAATTAATCTCATTTTATCCATGCATTAGAAAATAACAGTTATTTAGTTTTTATTTTACTTAGGGGAATTTTTTATTTACTCTATATACACACTACTCCAAAATCATTATGTGATAACGAGTATTATTTAATATTATTATTTGATATTGAAGAAGGAGACCAGCCGGCGCGAAATAAGTTTCACCGAAGTTTCCATCCTCTCCTTCTTTTCTCCATTTTGAAACTGTATAAAAAGACTAACGAGGATCTCTACCGGTTCCACTGAGTAGTTTTTAATTAAGCGCGAAAATGGTCGAGAGACAAAGCGGCGGCAACTTACGAACAGTAATGAAGCTCTTAGATCAACTTGCTCTTCTCGACGCGGGGCAAAATAAAATTACTGATCAGAATGGGAAATCAATCATGTACCCCTTTTTCCTCCGTACCTTTAAGAATACGAATTAAAGCCACGACCTAAATGTAACTTTTGCCCTAAACTCCCACGCAAGCTCCGTCGATCTTAGATAATGGTCTGCGAAGATCGTACGGATCTCGTTGCATAATTTATGGTAACATAAGTTTTCCCTCGATGGCGAACATATCTTCTATGACTGCGATCCTTTTAACCTCATTAAATACTATTGCTCCATTTTCGGAACTGCATTTGAAACTCTCTGAAATTCTATTTTGAATTCCAAAGAGAAAGAAAGGATGAAAAAATAGATTGAAGTATTTTTCACGAGATGAAAGCTCTTCTTGTTTTCAATCGTGTTTACGTTTATTTTAGTTAAAATAGTTTATTCCGATAAATCTACATTTGTATGTTTTTTTTAACGATTGAGTTAAATTTTAATTAAATTTGATTTAGTCACTCTCTAAATTTTCTACAGTGAAATCTCCCTTCAAGAAATTGAACGTACAATTACTCTTGGAAGAGAAAATGAATATTTTACTTCTTGAAAAAGAGTGATAATTTTCATCCTTTTTAGAGTGAATTTTCACTTCGGGGGAATGAAATCTCACTTTAAAAAAGAGATTCAGTCTAAAAAGAGTGAAGATTGTCACTTTTTTTTTAAGAAGTGAAATATTTGCCCTTTTTTTCTCAAGGGTGGTTGCACTTTCACTCTCTTGGAGTGAGATTTTCACTGCAAGAAATTTAGAGTTTAGAATTTAATCAAGGAATGTGGTCCCCGCGGGGGATTATTCGTGCTTATTATTATCATACGCCCGTTCAGAAACAAAGCGTTGCATTGTTGCATTATACGTCGGTGCATTTTCTCGCCGACGCGCGACGTGTCAGGGGCGCGAAACGCGTAGCCTTGTTATCCGCGCCAGTTATCGATTACCGAGCTTTGTTGCCAGGGATTTTTAACAATAAGGGCCTGTCGGCATGCCTGCAATTTAACGATTGGCTGACTGACATCTCCATATGCATCTCATGGTAGGCGCGCGAAAAATTACAGGAGAATCTCGCGTTGTAAAATGCGATGCGGTTATGTGGGCGATTTAAAGGGTGCATCTGTATTTTTATTGCGCGATAAAATGTATGCGGGCACTCTTATCGGAAATGTAGTCATATCGAGTGAATTTTGCGACAAAATGTAATAAAAAGATCTCAACCTACTTGATAAATAAATTACAAATTTACGAGTTCACGTCTTTAAAAATTATATAAATCATTTTTTAATCGGTTTTATTACCGGAGTGATTGACTCTGTCTGCATCATGATTATCAATAAGAATGTTCGTATTTTCACGTCTCTCCGCAATTTGCGCTACCGCGAAAATCTATTTTCTTCTCGCGTCTCTGTTTATTCCCTACATTTTGTTTGATTTCGCATTCACGTTAAGAATGCTTTTGCTGCGTATCGTATTCTTATTTTGAAGGTAAACCAAGTTGCCGAAAGTATTCTCTAACAAGCAACGAAAAATTTCAATCGCATGCAAACGCTCGAAGCGGTTTTCGTGCCGGGATAATTGGTCGCGGTTTCGTAGTTGCGTGATTGGTACAGTGTAAATAAAACTCATCTCTTTCACCCGCGATATTTTTTGGAGCTCGCTGTTTTTCCGACATCCATATATCTAAAGTTCGCCCAATATGCGCCTAACGCGAGTCGCTTTTTTCCTCTGTGTTTCCATCGTTTACGCGAAATTGTACGTGGCAAAATTGTACTGAAAATCCGCATTGCAGTAGACGCGCTTCTGAATTGGCGAGTTGTACGAATTAATAAAGACGTCAAGGATTTTTTGTTATGTGTCACTATGTATATATTTGTGTGTGTGTGTGTGTGTGTGTGTGTGTGTGTGTGTGTGTGTGTGTGTGTGTGTGTGTGTGTTACAAAACATTATTACACATCTATATATATGAACTTTTACTTTTTGTTAAATCTTTAAAATAATTGAAAAATAATACTTTAGTCTAAGCTGTCGCGATTAATTGATAGTAATAATAATCATTTTTGTTAAATTGTACGATTTTTAAGTATTATCGTAAACTCATATTCAAGTTGTACAATAAACTCATGTTAAAGTAAAACTTTAAATATTTCAGTAAACATGCAATGTAAAATTTGAATTTTACTCAAATGATTTCGTATTATGCGAGTTATAATCTTGGATTTGTCATTATAGTCGAATAAATGGATCATTTCTTCGAATATTATAACTTTCTAGATAATACGTAGATGGTCCATTATACTTATAATATTGAAAATACAGTATAAAAAGTTATAGTATAAAATATTTATTATAAAGGAGATTTTTCACTAAGAATTTAAGACTACATTAAGGAGTGTGCACGTATATTTTGTATGTTCCAACATCTCTAAATATCTGATGCATTAAAGTATTATAAGTACTTTACATTAATATTTCGGAATTCTCTTGAAAAATAGCATCTGATTAAGCGATTAAGAAAAAGGACTGATTCTCGATTAAATCTATGTCTGAAAATGAATTTATTCAAACACGTGTAATGTACAGTCTGTATATATTCATAAATGCACACGATCTCATCCAAGTATCTTGTACATTACACCTCGATGGTGCGCGAAGGTTTCTTGCTTCGTTTCATCGTAACGACCGCTTTTACGGCGACTTACATTCTTGCGCGGTCACGTCTCGCCTGTAAGGTGGTTCACGACGTTCCGCTCTCCTTCATCGAAACTTTCCCATCTCTTTTCTTTATTACACCCTTCAGTAATCGCGTCAGTGCACCGAGTACACCGGCTAGTTAATGCGACAGTGGCGTTGCAGAAACGCTCCTCATCGCTCACTCTTGCTACCATTTTTATAACTACGCGTCTGAAGACTTTCATAATTTCGGACGACGTCTTTTTTATGAAATTACATATATATACGTGTTACGCTGTACAAAATATACATATATTTATACATATATTTTTTATAAAATAATTATATATATATATATATTTATAGTGTTCTAAAAAATATATGTGCATATATTTATAATTTTTTTTAAATTGTACAAAATATAGCATTATTATGTAAAATTTAGCATAAAATGTAGAGTAAATACAAAGTTAAGTACATGGATAAAGCTAGTTAAGAAATCGCCATCATATATTTTAGAAATAAGCCTGTTTTTCTATAAGCCTGTTTTACTTTCCAAGTAGTGGCGATTTTTTAACATTACTACGATAAATATTCACTATAAAAAATGGAAACGATCGTCGCAAAGATCGCAGCATATGTATTTACAAGCAATCTCGCGTGTGTCAGAAAGTTCGTTTCCATCGAAATCTCATTTTATGGTCGTCAACAACGTCACAAAAAATTCATTCGCGCGATATTGTTGCGAAAACGTTTGCGAGAGGTGATGCTGCGTTGTAAAAAGATAGCTTTTAACGGGCTGTGAATGTCACGGAGTTTTCAATTTGACATAGAGAAAGAAAATTGCTGTGTTCGATATTATATTCGGAATTTAAAAATAAACTTTCTGACTAAAAAGTAACGAGACATTTATAATTTCACAAATTTTAATTTTAGCTAATAAAATAAAGAAAACGGAATGAAAATTATATTTCAATTCCATGGATTTTATTTTGACAAAATTTTAACGTAAGATACAAAGGAAAATTTGATAATTCAGAAATTATGATTTTAACAAAAGTGCATGTAAATAGGGTAAATAAATGCATTAAAATTTTTTATTGTGTATGGTATAAAAACTTAAAGGGTAAATTTAGATCCCTTTTCACAGAGGTTATTTTATTTAATAAAAACCAACTAACTTATAAAATCATTTTATCACTTTTCGTGCTTTTTCTTTTGATGTATACTTTTTATATTTTATATTTTTAATTTATGTATAGAAAGAATTTGTGTTAGAGAAGAATATAATTTCTTAAATGATACACATATATAATATAGTACAATACAATACAATGTAATACAAAAATTATAAAATAGAGTACAAAATATATATAATTTTATTGCTTTGCATTTTTTCAACATATGAAAATTATCTTTTAACATAGCATAACATGAAAATGGCTAAACATTGTATTATTGAAATTTACGATATTTATTCCAAGTATGTGTCTAAGTATTAACAATATATCTACAAATAATCATTAAAAATGTTATTTACATAACAGTTACATAATTATCTATGTACAATTACAGAGATTATTTATGTAATTTATGTAAACAAACAATTGCGATCAAAAAATTGTTACTGAATTTATTGTTGATTGAATATTGATCAAATTATCAAGCGATTTTTAGCTTGATACACGTTCTGTCAATTTTATATTATTTAAACAAGTCCTGCAAAAAATAGGATACACACACACACACACACACACACACACACACACACACACACACACACACACACATACACATATATATATATATATAT
>NW_017306139.1:88973-96147 GCF_001594115.1 Trachymyrmex septentrionalis
TGTGCCTCTAAATTTATGATATGGGAGCTAATTTATAATATATTACGTTAATAATATAAAAGTATTATAAATATTTCATAATTGAAGAAATAAGCATCACTTGTAAGAATTGCGACAAAATAATAATTATAATTCCTGTCATACATGCAAAGTTATGTAAAAATTAGAATTTGCAATTTGACGAATTGTTAGTGACAAAGATATACACCTAATATTAAAAACTAATAAACTTTAGTAAGTATAATAATCTTTCTTGACATTTTTGATAAAAAAAATTACTTTAAATTTATTATTTACATTATTAACTAGGATCTGGTGTCTGAGACACCCTCACGTTAGCTCTTTGTTTATTGTATATAATTACTCTTTATATAAATAATAAAGGAGCGGTGTGCTCTCTCTACTTTATCGTTTCTTGAGAGGTGCTCTGCATCATAGAAAAAGAGAGAGAGAGAGAGAGAGAGAGAGAGAAAGAGAGAAAAAAAGACACGTTTAAGTCGACAACCTTTATCGAGGACATTTACGTTTTTTAACCACATCGTCGTCGATGATTCAGCTCGTGCGGAAGCACGTGCTTGGTGGTAATTAATCGATAATTAATAGATGAGGGCTCATTTACTCTTACACACTCACTGCTCCGTTTAGGTTCTGGTCATGGCAGACGAGACGACGGCCCTTTAATTAGCAGGTGACTTCATCGAGAGGATATTTTTACGTCCGCAAATCAATTTATCCCCGTACGAAGGTATATCGGTAACTGTGCCACGCTATAAATCGCATCGCCTAGCTTCTTCTGGTTATCTTATCCTCTTCTTGAGAGATTTAGTGAAGTGTACTTAATTTTTGATTTAGCTTCTGATTTAATGTTCAAATTACGTCCAGTATTTTCTGATACGATATAATTATTAACACAAGCAGTCGAAATTTTTCTTTAAAAAACATTATTTATTTTCATCGTTGCAAAAAATACATACTTTTCTAAATACAGTTTTGTATAATATTCACTTAAAATTTCTAATATTCTTTTATATATATTTGTATCATTAGCTTAATGAAGTCTGGATATTTTCTATATAAAGCTTTCCGTTATTTATATAGTATATTATCCGATAAAAAATTTGTTTACTACAAAATTTTTAAGATATTTCATTTCACTTTCGGATAGGCTGCCAACTCAGTGATAGAAGTTTTAGAAGTAAAGCCAGAGCTTTATTCCTAAAACCGCTTTGTTCTCGACTTGCGTTAAAAAACGTCGCGGATACGAGTCAGGCCGATAATGTGGATTAATTGATACACCGCGACCTGAGTCGTTTGGTACGAGAGTTGCTTTTAACGGGCGAGCTAATTGCTTCATCAGGAGAGAAACTCGGTCTCTCTTTCTCTCTCTTTCTCTCACCGCAATTCTGGTTGCAACGGTTGTCTTTTTCCGAGTGTCCATTTCCACTGTTCATCCGATCAAACGCAATGCCGGGTGGATGAAACGGTTAATTCGCAATCATCGATATATCATGTTTCGCAATATATGTTCGCGGTTCGTATTTCCGATATCATCTCTAGGGATCGTCACCTCATTATCTGGATTACATAACACATAATTCATCTAGTCGCTGCGATCGATTTGCCTCGTATAAAATTGTTTAGAATGATGGGCTGTAATGATTTGATATGTTTATTCATTTGCATAAAGAGTTATTTTGCTGAAATATTTAAACATTTAACTAGATACAAATCTGAAAATAATTTTATTGGATTAGTAAAATAATTATGTAGGGAACTCAAGCACATGAATTGCACAAAAATTGGATATTCTAGTAATCAGCTTGAACATCCTACATAATTATTCTGATAATTCAACAAAATTATCTTCAGCTTTGTATTTAACTAAATTTTTTAATTTTTCAGCAAAATCATGTTGAAATATTATTATGTATAATTTTATATATATATGTGTATGTGTGTGTGTGTGCGCGCGCGCGTGTATGTGTGTGTATGTAAAATATAATTTTACTTTATAAATATACAGTTTATAAAATTATTTCTTATTACTTATACATATATTAACACCAAAAGTACCAACGTTTCTTACTCACAGAAAGGATTAAACGAATAAATTAGTCTGAAAATAAATGAAAAAAGAATGAAAAATTAAATATTTCAGAATCCTATCTTTTATAGATATAAGAAATAAGATATTAATCTAAAAAATAGAAATAGTCAATAATGACCGTTGGCCACTTTTAGTGTTAATAGATGTTATAGAGATTGTTACATACATTACATTTTATGTAATTTAATGAACTAATTGTATGTAAGTTTTTAAATATTATAGTTATGAATATTCAACTTCAGCTATGTTTATTTACAAATATCAGATTCGTATCGGAGAATACGAATTTGATTGATACACCGCGATAGAGACATGTCGTTTACAAGAACTATAATAAACTATTGAGAGTTCTTTTCTTATTGGAAAATGGTTTTCGTCGTTGTAAATGCGAGCCGGTTCGTGAAATGCATGCAAAAGCATCGCCGAGCATTACCATCTATCTCGGATAAGCTTACATTAAAAAGTTCTCCAAAGCACGGGTTATCATAACGGGAACATAAATTCGTGCATCCTACAATGAAACTTTCGTTCTTCCACATATACGTATATGCTGTTTACGAGTTGCAAAATAAGAGCCATATTTAATTCCCAATTGCGCAATTTTTGTTTCATATAAAAGTTACGGATAATAATATTCCAGCGGCTCTATTGAAAAATTCGCATTCAGCGAACGTTTTAAAACTAATAATTACAGAGGGTTAAGCTATTTTATAAGAAAACTATATTCCGAGCTGGATAAAGTTTACTATAAATTAAACTCTTCTTACTGCTTCAGTATCGTAAATGCGACAATAATATTGCTCAGCTGGAAACTAAATTAAATCAAGATTTTAAATAATTGACAGACTCTCTACGATTATGAAAACTTTGATAATTCGTAGACATTGTGTCACGAAGTTTGTATAGCGCAATCAATTCTACTTACGTCATAAAAGTAGGAGGGGGCGGCGAGATAAGAGTGTTCGTTAAAAGTATACGCGGACACAATTCAGAGCTTTCAAGAATAATTGATTTCTAAATAAGCCGCTACTGTTCTTTGATTGTGTATCGACAGCGCCATTTTTCTTTCTCTTTTTTTCTTCCTTCTCTACGCGACAGTGTCCGAGTTACGCGTGTGACATGCTTTATTGATTTTGTTATCGCTAATGCGAGCGCATCGCAGTGGAATCGTGGGTGGTGTTCTTTTTTTCGCAAAGTGTGTGTTACACGCTCTCTCCGCGCGTGTTTCATTATCCCTGCAGAATATTCATGTTTTCCGCGCTCTCGTTTATTCTCTCTCTCTCTCTCTCTCTCTCTTTCTCTCTGTATTTATTCCGGTCAGTTTTTTTGTTTGCGAACATCCGCAAATACATTCGCCGCGGAAAATTATTCTTTTGATTCAATATTCACATTTTTATGCCCTTCGCAATTTTTACAATTGATTATCGATATTTTAACAATGTTAACAACTTTCAGAATTTCAACAATTATTCATCTGAAATTTATCTAAATCGGGCGGTTTATACACAATTTCGCAATTATTCATTGAATTTAAAGTATTTTATAGATATATAAAAGCATCATTCTCAAGAATTGTTTCGCAGAAGATTCTTTGCTTTTACAAAAAGCCTTTTATTAAATCTTTTTCGTTTCACGGTTGAAAAGTTGTATACAAAAATAAATATTTTCCCTCTATACGATAAGATTCTTTAAGGGATTTCTCGTTACGCAATATAGAGAATGTTTTCTTTCTAAGGGTATCTTACCGGGAAGAAAGAACGAGATTGCTCCTTCGTAGAATAGAAAAAGTTCTTGTATTTAAAGACTAATGCGATTCGTTTCTTTTTCAATTTCTATAAAAAGCGTCACCGTAGATTCCAGCTTTTTAATCGTAAAATTTTTGAATGTAACGAGTTCGTTCATATAGGTGTAGAAGCAAAATTGGAAACCGCGCGGATGGTAATCAAGCGTGGCGCGCTCCACTAAGAGTGTTTTTCCGATGTTTCTTACTACACGTGTACTCACTATGAGTAACTACCGTCAAGTAAATTCCCGCTTCCTGACGATATAATGAATCATGACGTGGACCCACCCGCGTAATTCCAAGGATCGGAAAATTATTTATGACCACGCGAACGAACTTAATAATCGGTGACGGCGACATCGATGTAGAAAAATCGTCAGTCTCAGAGATCTCATTAATCTTTCGTTCGCAGTTTTATATTCGCGCCGTGATTTTTATTCGCGCATAAATCACAGTTATACGGTTTGCGCGACTTCTCCTCTCTCCCTTTTTTTTATCGAAAAGTTAACGACGCAACATCGTTGTCTCTGAATTCTATTGTATATCGGGAAATGAATTGAATCCTTCTATATCAATGGTGAAACAATGGACCGAAAGAAAGTCTTCACGAATGATAAAATTTTTTATCATTCTGAAACTTGAATACATTTACTTTTTTCCTTTATTAAAAAAAAAATGATTACAATTTGATTTTTTTTTTACAGGGAAGGATATTTTTGTTATATTACTCGAAGGATTCCTTGTAATCTCTCGGCGAGAAAGGAAATATAAGCGTAATAGGGAAGATTAGATTTTCGGTTGATTTCATTTAGTTGTTACATGAAAGTCTGTCGGGCTAATTTATATTCGAAACCCTTCTTATTATCCAGTATCCTGGAGTCGAAGCGAAACTGTTAATTCTTATTAAACACATGCGCACGTAGACACTGCCGACGAGGATATTGCAGTATAGAGGAAAACCAATTTGTTTCGGGCGAGTACTGAGAACGCTGTAATACGGTAATTTGCAACTTCCTGTGGATAAGCGAAGAATTTTTGCATGAAAAGGGCACGTATAGTGAAAAACAAAGAATGTTAAATAACACAATTAACCCATTCTCCAGAGCTATTATACATTTATTATACGATGTAAATAATGTTGTTATGATATAAAAATTCTATATCAGAATTTATGTTATCATAATTTTTTATTGCGCAATAACTCATAACGCAGTGATTTATATTATATATAAATGTAAAATAAGTAAAATTTTGCTAGAAAATCCTTATTAAGTTTTTCTTATTTAAATAAAATTTTGTATAGATTTCATTTTTTTAATCGCTAACGTAAGAGAAGCTTGTTCTTTAAATTGCACATGATTCGTTTATTGGTATACATTCCCGAGGGAAAACGCGCGTTTCGTCCGTCGCGCGCAAAATCCTCTTTAACGAGACCATCGTGAAAACACAATACTGATGTGAAGAGAAACATCCGGTCGTTTTTCGTATGTGAAACACGTATCGAAGTATTTTGTATGAGGGAGACAGAAAAATGGAGGGAAAGGGAAGAGGAAGGAAAACGACATTTTGCGTTTTTGTCGGAGGACAAAGAATAAATCCCTTTGTTTTTGCGCTTTCCATGCTCCCGCATATTTTCCTAATGGCCCTCAGATACACACGTACGAGATAAAAGCTGGATTCTCTATCATTGTAACTCAAAAGTTCTTGTATTTCTTTCGACTGATGCAACTTGAGTCAAGAAAGTAATAGCTCTGTAAACGCATTCACGCACCAAATAAAAATAAGACGAAAATTTTAGATCTTGTCCTAATAAAAAATTAATTCCGCAAATTTGGAATTTAAAATATTTGTTCTTTCTTTCTTTCTTAAAATTCGAAACTTCATTTTTTTATTACCAGAGTTTTATTCTTAATCGACAGCCTTCTATATTTTCTGTTATCTCTTTTGCATAGAATCATAAAAATCACGAGTTGAGAGTTTAAAATTATCAATTGAAAGTTGAAAACACAATTGTTGTTACTTTATGAAAGCAGATATTGCTCTCTTCCTGTGAAATAGTTCAGCTGTTAAAACCTGTAGATACAACTAGAGCTTTCTATTCGCCAAAAAATATCGCGTATTCGATTCTCGAAAGCACGATACAACGAGGTTGCAAGGCGGCTTACATTTCCAATATTAACTTCGCTATAATCCTCGTCAGAAAAGATACGGCTTACATCGATCGCATATATCTGTCTGTATCCTCTCGAGATTGAGATCGTCGCGCAATGAAAAGTCCTCGCAGGGAAAGGACACCTTTCCTTTATTCGTTTTATCTGCGAATATGCGAAATTGAAGATTCAGAGATAGTAATTTATTTTCTTACGCAGTCTGTGGGATCAATCGAAAGCTCTATCGGTTTTTTTTTCTTTCAGCGGCTGCTATCGAGAAGAGATAAAATTCGAGAAATGTACATTTTTCAAATCTAAAATTTTAAACCCTCCTTTTTTCGGCCTTTATTAATTTTTCATCGTTTCATAAGCTTCATACTTTCATATAGTTTCCCTCTATTTATTTTTATCTCAATTTTTTAAAATATTATTTAAATAAAATTATTATTTACATTATAATGAATAACGTATTGTATTAAAAATTAAGATAAAATTTAATTATCTTTTATTTTTTTTTATTACTTGAATTAGTAGTTATATTATTTAGTTGATCGTAAATAATATCAATCATCTTTCATACATTATTCGTAAAAATTGCTGAAAAGATTATTTCCAATATTTTACATCAGTGAGAAATGTCATAATCTGTACTATGTTCAATTTTAAATAGAGGAATTAGAGGATTTGAAAACGGACAGTAATATCGTTTTACCCGTTTTTAATAAATGGGCAACTCGTACAGCGAAATAAAAACTTTGCCAATTACAGTTGCGACGAAAAGGCAAAATAGTACTCGTGGCAATGCAACCGTAAAAATCTCACGATAATTCTACACACTAGATAAAACATCCTGAAACGATCACTATTTCTCGAATTGATACGAATCGTTTGATCAATTTGCCGCGAATTTTTTCTAAATAAAAGTATTGGAACATTAATGGCTTTTAACTTATGATCAGAGATAAAATGCTTTTCACAAATTATTTGTCAGGAATATAAATGGATAAAAAGAAATACGTATACCTAAATCTCAATATTATTTTAAATGGTAAATTAATAATACTATTATTTTTTTTCATTTTAAATATACTGTTTTTATTAATTTAAAAAATAAAATTTATTTTCATAGAATAT
>NW_017306139.1:96221-101477 GCF_001594115.1 Trachymyrmex septentrionalis
TTAATATCCATAAGCAATCTTCCTTTCTGAAGTCACCTCGGAGAGGTATCGATTTTCATTGACGACGAGATCAAACACTTGTCGTTCAACATCCTATGTGGCTCTCAGACACGAGGATAATCCAGAGATTACTCACGTACTGAAAGACGACCAAGTCAAATTCACATGCTTTTCAACCATCTTTTTTACTATCGTGCGTGTGACGTAGCTTTAAAATAATTCAGGATTCTTTGAAAGATTTTTTATCCTCTCTTCGATATTTTTTTAATCCCATCTAGAGTACTTCGTTCGATCAATTGGAGATTTCAATAGACTAGTCGAGTCTATCTGGATTTTACGCAAGCTCGTCGAAAGCCACGGTGATTTGAGCGAAAAGAGAAAAGAGTGATTTCAGTGGTGAAGGTATAAATAAAACACTCATCGTGTAACTGTAAAATAGAAAAAAAAATGACATTGTTATTTTATCGTTTTGAAAACATGCATGTTTTAAAGTCTAGATTTATGATTTAATTCTTGCGCTATCAATTGTCGAGGCACTTAAAAAAATAATTCTCTCGTTAATTTACTTATCTAGCATTTAATGTAATGTTTTGAACTATAATGATATTTATATATATGATAAACTGATAGCTATTATTGTTGATTTAATAAGTTTTACAGATGACTGAAGGTTGAAAATTGCAACAGATAAAATTACAAGGTAAAATTTTGCCTGAGGTAACATTTTTGCCCGAAAGATTTTATTTTTTAGAAAAATATTTGTTTTACGGGAAAAAAATTTTTTTTTTACAAAAACATTACCATGCCAGATGCACCTGCGGAAAATATTTTCGAGAAAGTGATATTACGCGACATTTGTTTCATACCGTTGATATGTCAGACTCCATGCTCGAGTTACACACCGTCGTTACAGTCGTGTCTTTGATTTAACTCGATGCCAGTTTGAAATTCAAGTCTCTTTTCATCGTTAACCTTATTAACGCGAACTGGAAACCCACGTTAGGTTAATTCCCGACATCCGTAATAAAATTATTTTTCCTCGCAAGATGATGCGATTTACCAAGACCAGCAGGGCTATTCTGTAACTCTTAACGCTAGTTTTATTATGTAACATCGTAGCGCATGTTTTTTTTATCATAGTAAAAAAGCTGCGCAACGACATTACAAGTATAACGATAACGACATTACTTGTATAACGATAACGAAACTTGCGTTAAGAGTTACGGAATAGGGGGCTGCAGATGCTAAAAACAAATTTCTTCACTTCACGACGGCAAATACAACTGTGACTGGAATTTTACGCTCTGGTCGACATTTTGAAAATTATTTCCAGTAACGTTTCTCGACATTTTCGCAGCTGCAACCACATCAAACTAGTTCGTCAATGTTTCATACCGGTAACAATAACACCATTCTCAGGGCGACGAATGTTGTTTCATTACGTGCGAGAATTCATTTCAGCGCGGTCGTGTTGTTGTAAGAACGATTCGTCATGCCGCGGCTTGGTGATATTATTGAGTCAAATTAAATTGCGACAACAATAACTGCGGTTACATGCGTACCGCAACTTCTGTCTCGAAACTACTGCTTGAATTGTATCCTCCGTGAAATAATTCTCGAGGAGACTGGCATGAGAATTTATTGAATTCCGAAACGAAAATTTGGTCGAATAAGAATGTTGCCCGACAACCAGGAGAAATAACTTGAAACTTTACATCGCGGTGAGTTTCGTGTGTGTTACGAATTCGCGTTATAACGAAATTCCCGAAGAGAGTTCTCATATATCGAGACTCGAGAAAGCGAAGATAAACTGCGCTATATTACTTCGCCGCGGTATTTTGCCGGAAGTACTAATAACATAATTTGATTTTCCTCATGCACAGTTCAATCGCGTATATATGCAGAATTAAATTTTATATTCCACGTAGAAAATATTTTTCATCTGGATGTTGGAAACGAGACTGTTGGATGGAATAACAATCGAATAGATTATCAATTCGCGAAAAAATTGCATACGATAAAAGATGTTTCTGATGTAAAATGGTTTATTTAACGTTACAGTGCATTTTATTTTTATTTTCCTTTAATTAAAATTCCGATTTTATTTTATACTTGGATACAAGTGATGTACGAGTTTAGTTGGCATTCTAAATGTTATTCGACGGTCCATTCGAATAAGATGAAAATGGGACGGCGCGACGGAGGGTTTAATGGTGCGCAAGAATTGCAGAGGAATATCGTTTGAAGACGTATGTCCATGTAAAATCTGTCCTCTGACGTAAATCGTTGGTTCGCTCGGTGCAATTTCGCTTTGCAGACTGGCCCTTTGTATCCCGGCGTGAGCTGCGAATTCCAGAAAGGCATCCGCGCGCACCCTCCAATTTATTTCCACTTCCGTTTCGATGCGCGAGCACGTACGATTGTTGCGACCGTGTATCGACGGGAGAAGTATCGTATGCAGCGAAGTATCATTTAATACTAGAAAGTCCGTGAACGATCTCTTTTTTAGCATCACGTTGCAGGAAATTGTCGATTTGTTACAAATAAATACTAATTTTGTATAATATATATACATCTCGAAGAGGCTCAGTTTATTTTAATTATAAGAGAAAACATGGGATGTTACAGTAATCTGTCGCATGATGATGATCTAAATATATACTGGAATGTGTACACATCTTAATGAGAAAATTATCACGGATTTTAAGTTTACGTAGCAAAATTAGCACAAATTTAAGTTTCGGTATTTATCTATATAAGAGTAAAATATTATCTAAAAATAAAAATCACGCCTAGACTGAAGTATTGTAGTTCCAAATTTTTAATTTTATTTCATATTCCGTCAAATTTTTTATCAAAAAATAAATTCTGTTTTCCAGAAATTCTATTCTATCAATTTAATTGTATTGTTTTGATTTCTGAAATAGGCCCATGTTCTGACCTGAATTATTGTGGGATAACAATTAATTGCAATTATTTAGCTTTGAAATTGGTTACAATAACATGTTAGCCATTATTTTGTATTACAACGATGTTAAACAGATTGCACGATATCCAGGAAAGTTTATTTTGAATCGAATTTCATGGTGTGGGTGTGTGTGTGTTACATAACTGTTACGGCAAATTATTTTAGCCATGAAAGTACAACGAGGGTATTAAGAGCTTTCATACATCATTACTACACATAATACTAATGCCATGCTATTTATCCAATACGGCCTGTTTCATAAATTAACGAATCAACGGCGTGTTTGTTAACGTCGGTATCGATCGATTATTTTGTGCGATTATTGCACGCAGAATAGACATATCGACCGGCATTGAGGGATTTTCAGCGTTAATAATTCTCTGGTTATATATTCGTAATATCCACGAGCTGTGCGTTTAGGCTACTATCCTGGATTACTCATATACTCGCACCGTTCATCATGGAAATTGACGGTGACGTTTATCTGCGCTGAAAAATATTGCTGAACGATTCCGTATATACAAAATTCATGATCCACTATAACTCATAAATCGAGTGAAAAGATACGATCAATGCCTTATGCCATTCGCCCTTCGATATATACTGATTCGTTTTCGTTATATTTATATCCTTTTTAATTACGAATGAAATTTATTTTAATTTTTGCATTTGTAACATGGAAAAGTATCAAAATTAATGTCAGCTCTAAAATTTTATTCTTATATTATAATTTAATTATACGTGTAATGTGCGTTGTGATATTCATATTATAGAATCTTCTTTCGATATAATCTAGAATTAATTTCATCTTTATATCTACACGTATCTTTCACACAACACATAAATATTAATTTATATTAATTGCATTGCTTTAATCGCGAATAAATTGCAGCGTTTCATTAAATTAAAGTTTCAACCAATTTCTGGATTATCAAAATTATTTCAGAAGCGACTGAAGGTCTCTGTTTGCGTCACAAAGAAACGTTGACTTTTATTCTAAAGATAATGGGCTTTTGCAGACATCGATTACAATGATTACAATGATGTTCATTATTGATTTTCAGGATGCGGAACTCTGCATTTCGCTCGGTCTGAGTCTGCAATATCTTCGGATATCGGTGGTCTGCTGGTTGGCGGCGATGTGCCATCATCTGTACGCTACCGTGGCGTCGCTGCCGCGTCGCGACGACCCGCCGACGTACATAAAGTACAGCCTGTTTGCCTGGGGCGCGCCGTTGATCAGTCTCTTAGCGGCGGCTCTTTTGCAGAATCATGAAAGTCATAATTTCTGGGATGTCGTTGATCTCACTCCCTTCAATTGCTGGTAAGATTCTAGCCGTCAAAACAAATTGACAGATTATATACATGTACAATTGTAAATTTCTTATTAATCTGGAGATTTGTTTTCAATTATTATTCTTGTATTGCACGCTTGATTTACTGCAAGTTAAATACAATATAAAATTAAAGAAAGATTATAATATAATTTAATAATTAATTGTTCTTAAAGTTCGTATGAAACAATTTTCTTTATAATGTCTTGAAAGAAGACTTGTTAACTTGCAGTGTTAAATACATTGCATTTTTTTTAAATTAAATTATTAACTTGAACTTTTTCGTCAGTTCGTTTTTAGTTTTGTATTTATTTGGTGGTTAAAACTTCTTGACACGGTTTATTTGTGCTACTTTTGCATTTTCATAAAATGAGAGAACTCTTTTATTTCTACACTCCGTCATTTCTACACTTTACTCTTTTGCTTGCATTTTCACGTATTTTGAATTAAGTTTGTACTGATCTTGAAATGTTTATTTTTAGTTCTATTTAACATTTGCGACAATTTAAAAATAAAATAAATACTAAATAGCACATTATTTTGATATTTTGTCGATTATCCGATAATGTAAAGAATAATATATTACAATTCAACAATTTTACGTTATTTTATCTGAGGGATAACTCTTATTAAACTTGACATTTTATATTTATCTACTCGGTTCACACAGAGTGATTTGTTAGTTTGTTCCATCTGTTCCTCAGTCAAGAGAAAATCGTTTTCCCTGTCGGGTAAAACTTACCGCACCGCGAAAATTACCAGGCATTTGCGTCTCTCTTCGTGAGAGCGTGAGTTAATGCAGCTCTCTGTTCCTAATATGCACATTCCGTCGTACTCGCGTTCCGCTGCTGCGACCCACTTTATTCGCTGGGGGTTGCCAACGAAGGGTAGGTGGAGACGACACGGCAGCGCGCGCGCGATAACGATGATGGGGGGGGGGGGGGGGGGTTTTTC
>NW_017306139.1:101577-104317 GCF_001594115.1 Trachymyrmex septentrionalis
CCTCTGACGGAAGAGCGCCGGAGTTCTTTTTCCATGCTCGAACTATCGTCGAGATATTGGACGAGGGAAAAGCGGAAATGTCGCGGTTCGTCGGAAACGTCCTCCGGAGGAATGTCGCGTGTATACAGGGCAGATCATTTATTTATTTTCAGAGTCTTCCGCCCACTGTTCCTTGTGCTATCTCTTGCTATTCTTTCCTTCGTCTTCCTCGCCATCTGCCTCTGTCCTGTGGTGAAATCTTGTCGAACGACCAATTTTCGTTAAATCAGATTCGCCCAACGACGACGAACCGGAATACCGAACCCGAATGAGATTCTTGCTATTTCTCAAAGCAAGGTATTTCGATACCAGCATGTATATCTTGTATCATTGCGTGTAGGTAGATTTTTCTTTGCACATCCCTCGCAAAATTATAAATTCCAAGATATTTAAATATTAAATACGAAGCGCTCTTACAGTTCCGAATGTTAAGATGTTGAACTAACATTCATTTAAATTAAAATTAGAGTTCCAAGATATTTATTGTATGTTTTTATAACATTAATATATTAATTTTATCGAATATTTTATGGAACAGATTTTCTATTATAAATTTTTGGCTAATTCAGCGCAGTTATATTTTTTGTAAAAATTTACATCTTATTTGTTTTTAAATATTTAGACTTTATACATGTACTCGTATAGATCGAATTTATTTTATAAATGTAATACTTAAAAAATAGACGTTTCTCTTTTTTTTGCTTCATACGAGCAATTTCATACGAAAGTATTAATTTCAAATAAACGTTTCAGAAAAAGAAAATTAAGCGTGTTAAAATTCTTTAAAGTTAATGAAAATGGTTTTAATATTAATTGATGTAAAATGTATCATTAAGAATTTTTATTGCATTCAGCAACGCTGTTATCATGAAAGCAATTTTCTTCCGCAAAAATTCATTTGCATAGCGTATCCAGCTTCTTAGATTTATTCACGTATTTTTCCTTTTTCTTTTCTTTGTTATAATTTAAGATTGTTGACGTTGGAATTAAGGATCTAATCTGACTTTTAATCTCTCAGCGGTTTCCAGAAAATGGGTGGTATAATTGTAGCGAGATCAATAATAGCACTCGTAATAATTTCAGTTCAACGTAACAATTCCATTGTTACAAGTATTAAAAAAAGATGAAAAGATTTAAGAAAACGGGAAATGGAATTAAAGTTTTGCGAGGTAAAAAATATTAATATTACAACGTCGTTTACTGAAAAAAAAGTATTTAATTTTAAGATATTAAAATGTTTCATTCTTGTCTCCATTTCTCTTAAACACTTAAAGATATTTTAGTTTAAAACTTTTTCAATAAACAAAACATCAAGTGTTTGGATTGAAAATACAAAGATGTTTTAGTTTTAAACTTTTTCAATAAAATAAAACATGAAGTGTTTGGATTGAAAATACTATGTATTTTATAAATTCAAACACAGTGTTTTGTTTATTGAAAAAAGTTCAAAACTAAAACATCTAAGTGTTTAAAAAATAGAGACAAGACTAAAACATTTTAATATCTTAAAATTAAACACTTTTTTTCAATGTTTCTGTGCCACATAATTTTAAAATAAAAATAGTTAGAAATGATTTCGATTTTCAACTTTCAAATCATTCTGTATATTATTATTATTATTGTTAGTTGTTACTGTGATATTTAATAACAATTGCGTTGATTTTATTTAATTTTTTTTTTTCTCTACGACAGTTTCAATTTTGGATGTATTCAAGAGAAGAGTTGTTTTCATTCATTACAGTTTCATCTCGTCTGACTGCGAATATCCGAGATGTAATCAAGAAAAATAAATGGCGGGAAATATTTCTTTCGTGTGACGTGTATAAAAATCGAACTGCCGACATGTGCAAAGTAGGCGAGTACTGAAAATGGGTATTCGATATCGTCGGAATCCCGATAAAATTGCGCATTTTGTAGATATTCGCTCTTTGACCCAATCTTTCGCTGAAGAAAGCGACGGGATTTTTGCCATTCCCCTCGCGTATTCGCACGTGCGATTTATAGGTAAGACCTTGGGTGAGACTTAATAAACGGCAACTAATAAATATTTCCGTCATCTTTCTTCATGTTTCTCCTATTTCATGAGAATTTCACGCTGGAGTGAATTTTTATGCAATATTTTTAGCCTTTAACAGAACTGAAATTCCAGCTCTTTCGAGTCTTTGATTGTAAGAACAATAATAACTCAAATATTTAATAAACAGAGTGAGAATTATATTGAATGCAGCAATATCTTTTTCCAACCTTTCGATGATTTTTTTATTATACTTATCGTATAAATTAAATATACAGGGTATTAGTTAAGTATGTTGCCATACTCAACAGAGCGATTCTTTGATTTATTTCAAGTAAAAAAGTCCATATAAACATGTGTCCTAAACGGCTTAGTTTCCGAATATACAGGTGAATGTTCGCAAATGTTTGACGAAACGGTAAATTGCGTTGGAGATAACTTTCTGCATAAATATGCCTTGTTTCATGTAAGTTACCATTTGCACAACCGTAAACAAAGCGACAAAGTCAAACTCAAAGTCTCCTAGGTCACCAGATCTTAGATCCTTTGGATTATTTTCTTTGGGGGCATCTGAAATCATTGATTTATACCACCCCAATTGAGAACGATTTGAGGAATCGAATAGTTGCTTCATGCGACGCAATACGTAACACACCTGATATCTTTGAGCGTGTACGTCAATCTTTG
>NW_017306139.1:104417-109621 GCF_001594115.1 Trachymyrmex septentrionalis
GTTCATGCGACGCAATACGTAACACACTTGATATCTTTGAGCGTGTACGTCAATCTTTGAGAAGAAGGCTCGTTGGATGTATCATCATGGCGCAAGGTGGACATTTTCAACAATTCATCTAATTGTTTTATTTCATCAGAAGAACTGAAGCCTGTTTTTGTTTTTCTGTTTTTGACTAGATTTTTGACTAGTTCAAGCTGTATTTCTTTCAAACAGATTATTACACGTTTAAATTTTTTTATTTCGGAAACTAAGCCGTTTAGGACACATGTTTATATGGACTTTTTTTACTTGAAATAAACCAAAGAATCGCTCTGTTGAATGTGGCAACATACTTAACTAACACCCGGTATATAGTAAAATTTATATATAAAAACATGTGCTTATACAAATAAGTTTTGTGTCCTTCTTATTAATTTACTTACGGATATTTAATCTTTTACTCCTATTGATTTTATAGGTTTCTAGGAGCCACAGCGACAGTTTACGCATACGGTTTACCAGTCGTCCTGCTAATAGTAATTTCCGGTTACTACCTCGTCAAGGCTGCGATCGTATCAAGGTACGGACATCTTTTTATTACGGTCGTCACACCGTTATGATTTAATATTACGATCTAATATTAATTTAATAACTGAATAGATCTTCTAAGAAAATATATTTTTTTCTAACGTACAATCTAATGCGCGCTCGCGCTTCTATAATACAATTCTGACATTTTCATTTTCATCAACGGACTCCAACTATGGTTTTTTTCACGCGTAAAAGTTGCGGATTGTATACAGTTTATTATTCTTAAGGTAACTCGTATATTTTCATCCTTGTAATTTCAAACTTTGCTTTTCTGAATTATCTCGACCCGAAAGTTTCCCGTGTGTTTCCCCCTTTCTCGGTCGGTAGATTTACACATCGCGTAAGTCGCGACTTGTATACATGCAGGTACACGTGCAGCATGCAACTCGAGATAAAACAACGCGAGAAGATGAAGAGGAGGCGGGCGTTGCAGCTGATGCTCTTCCTGAAGGTCAGTCTGATCGTCGGTGTGGTGGCCGGTTGCGGGGTGGCGTCCAGAATCTGGAAAATTCCCTTCCTATGGGCGATTTTCTGTACGGGTCATTCTCTTCAGGTATGTAGAGGAAAGATAAAGCGGCAAAAAGCATACGGACCATTTCCCGTCAAGTACACGCAGGCGAGATATGCGGTACAAAAAGAGTCTCGTAGGTGGAAGATTCACCGAGAGGCGTTATTTCTTTCCCAGTACTCCTCTCCTAACGATGTACCGTACGACCGCAATATTTCCACCGCAATTTCGATGGATTATGGCACTATACGAGCGCGCGTTAAAGGCAGACGTTGAAAGATGAGAAATCATTAAATCCCCGGGAGCGACGCATTTTTGTCATATCTTTGTGATTTCTTTAGATTCAAAAATTGATGAACTGAATATTACACATTTTTTAATACTACATTTTTTTATGAATCATCTCTGAAATCGTTATTCGGGTCATTATTTGAACTATTATTCGAGCCATTATTTGAAGCCATTATGTGTGCACAGGCCATCACGCGGACCATTATTCGGACCATTATTCAGACCACACTCTCTCTTCGTCGTTCGATCACAATTTAGCTCAACAAATTTGAAATTTAATTTGATTTCTTGTAAATGCAAATATACCAATTATCATGTGGTTCGGTATTCGCTGACGGTGGCACCAATATTACACCGACTTCAATTCCAACATTGAGAGATCTCGGTTGAGTTCTTGACGACGCGACGCTCAGCATTGCGACGCGCATAAAGAACTGAAAGGGCAAACGCAGGAACGCGCGGAATCTCTTTTCCTTACCCTTTTCCGATAAGCTCTTCGAAGAACTTTCCGTTCCTGATGCGTTCGATCTTGCATCAAGCATAAACGACTTCTCTCCTCTCTCTTTCTCTCTCGCTCTGTATATATATATATATATATATAGAGAGAGCGAGAGAGAGAGAGAGAGAGGGGGGGGAGAGAGAGAGAAGCCGTTTATGCTATGTATACACACAAACATACACGCACACACACACATATATATATAATATGTATATGTATACATATATGTATACTTATATATAATGTGCTTCCATATTTCTTCCTACCAGTCGAGTTTGCTGAGTCGAATGTTCTTCAACAGCGGGAGCTTTTCGCGATCAAAGTGTGGAAGACGTGCCGATCTCTCTTCTTACTTTACTCACTCTGCGTCCAATTGCACACTCTCACCGTCATATTCGTCTTTCCTTCCGTTCGTCCCTTAACTCCTATCTTTTATAGTTTTTTCAATTGTAATCGAGAAACAGTTTTTGTTTTGTGCGATTTTTTAAATCTCTCTCTAGTTTTTCCTTTTTTAAAAATCAAACAGTTTACTTACTTAAATTATATTTTTAATACTGTATACATTTTCCTCTCCGTGGTTCCTCACTTCTTTCTCTCCTTTGTCAATAATATTCAAGAATTCAAGACGTTCGTGATTTTTTTAAACGTAAATCTAAATTCGTTACACAGTTAGAGGTTTATGCTTTAAATATTTTATCATACGTGTGTACACTCTTTTGTCATTCGTAGAGATACAAATTTAGAACAAATGTTTTTTCTGAAAACAAATCCAAATTTTTCTACTATTAAAAAAAGTTAATTAGCCATGTTCCTAATTTCTTAGACGTGTGTTCGATGATACAACTTTATCTAGCTATTCTATATTATGCACATGATAATTATATGATGCTACACAGGGATCGGCAGTGGCACTCTCCGTCGCGTGTAACTGCAGGGTCTTGAAAGTCTACGCCAGAAAATCGCACAAGCACCCGGAACATCAGGTACGAATCTTCGTTGAAAGTTTTGTTTCTTCCAACAAGTCCATCGATAAATCCTTTCCTCGATAGTCCGATTGTCTGGCTGCTTTTTCTGTTTCTATACTCGTGGTTTCTGTACCTATGGCAGTTGTTTTGTATTACTTTGCGAAACATTTATTTTGATGAGTGATTCATTAATCTTTTTATCAATTTTTTTTAATTGTCGCTTTTTTTGTGATTACTCAAGATAATACGAGTCCAGAATTTTTAATTCTTTTTTTTAATAAAAATTTCCGCAATTTCTGTGATAAAGATACGTTGATTTAGAGTTAATGAGTACAAATAACCTTTGTGGTTTTTTACGAAGTTTGAAAGAATTAATGAGTTTTAATGGGTTAATAGCGGCTACAAATTTTTCAAGTCAAAAATACGCGTGTCTGACCTTCCAGCTTGCCTCTTTTCATCGAGAAAGATCTTCCAGAGCAAATAATTTAATCCGGTTGATTGCGGTGCGTCCTCGTTTTCCAGGTCAGACTGAATTAAACTGTCATTCCTTCTACTCCTTATTTTGGTTACCCAATCCTCCACCTCGGTTTATTGAAATATCTGGATTTATTTATCGCATCAGCATCTGATATTCAAAAGACCTACAATTTGACTAATTCGACTTTAGGCAAATATCCCGATCTCTTCAGTTTTCCTCTCCTTTATCTCATGAAAAAAAAAACAAGTTACTTTTAATAAAAACCTGTTATTTAAGAATTTATCCTTATAATTTGAGATTAATATATAAGAATGTACACATTGTTGGTAACCAGGTTTATTATTAACAATAGAAATTCTTCGACTTTTGTTATTTATGTGGCTGAAACAAGCACTTAGTTTGCTTAGACACAGGGTTTTCAATGTGCGACCTGACGTTAACGTTGCAGATTGCAAAATCAAGCAGTAGCATGCAACTGCTTGCACCTGCGCCTGATCCGGTTTAGGCGATCTTCAGAACGAAACGGACAGGAAACGAAGAGGAAAACCAACGAGTGGCGACGGCTGGTGTCTCTCTCTCTTTGCGAGCTATAACTATTTTTACATCGAAAATGTGCTGACATTTTTCTCTTAACTTCGCCGTTTCTCTCTCTGTGACCAGAATTTTCCTCCGTGACGTGCGATTTCAATTTCAACCTCGATAGCTTCAATCATCTTGCAGCACGACACCTTTTCGTTGTCTGGGATAGGTAGGAAACTTTTAGAAAACTTGTAATTTGTGTAAATTGAAATTGGCATACAAAAGAAGAAAATAGAAAATGTGTAAAACTATACTTTCGATTGCTCACATGTTGATTTGTTATAATAATCTGAATTATTACTTTTGATGATTTATAATAGTCATTGTAGAGAGAGAGATACATATATATATATATACGCCGCATTACAGTTTAATATAATTCTCATTCTGGTCATATTATATTGAATCGCTATTGTTCTGAGAGTCTCAAAAGTTTTGGAATTTGAGTTCTTTTGCACGCACAAGCTGCATTAATCCATTCATCGACTGTAATTATTAATTGTTCTACGTGAGACTTGCGAAAGATCCTAATTTTGATGTTCCATTATGCAATCTATTATTTATTACGTTATACAAATCTCGATAAATTTTCGGACAATGGATTATAACTGCTGCACTTAACGTAAGTTTTAAAAAAGTAAAGTGAAAAAGAATCAAACTTTTCAAATAAGAAAGCAAATTATAAACTTCAACTTTTCAAAGTTTTCAAAATGACGTTAAGAACTCGGAGGATTAAATATAGTTTACTGAAGCAGATTACTTCGGTCACGGTGTTATTAATTATTTCTGCGTATTCTTAATTATGGACCAGTAAGGAAGGATATGGATTAAAATCAATGATTAATTCTTTTTGAAAATTTGTCAAGTTGCCAGTATACCCTAAATAATTTAAGAGAGATTGATCGTAATGAATTTTAATCTTGAACGCGGACTTCAGTAAACTGCGACTGATTTACAAGACTCGAATCGCATGTCTCCTACTCATACACTACGAGTCGATTATGTTTGCTGTTGCGTAATGTTATCATGCGGGAGATAATTTGATATGGTTTCGATATGACGAATGATTGCTGTAGCGAAAAGCGCAAACAGTGGGAAATACACAATAGGTAATGCGTTACAATCATCCCTGATGTGATATGCATATCATGTTAAATACGCTGTAACTGTATATATAATTCTGTGCGTAACACGTAATCGTTACCTTAATTATTTTCAGTGTATAGTTTCGTTAAGATGCTTCAATTTGCGATCCAGAAACGTAATTAATATGCAATCATATAATTGTTATCGTATAACTTTTCTGAGGGG
>NW_017306139.1:110531-125140 GCF_001594115.1 Trachymyrmex septentrionalis
TGTGTGTGTGTGTGTGTGTGTGTGTGTGTGTGTGTGTGTGTGTGTGTACATATATTATATATAAAAACGAGTAAGATATAAAAGAGGAGAGTTTATATATACTTGGAGAAAATATAGAAATATTACTTTAATTCTTGATAAGAATGAAGATTGAAGATGTTCCATTACAAGAGAAAATGAATGTTTAGGTATTTGTTAGAGATAAACAATTTTTTAAATATATATTAACAATCAACGTTGTAATAAATACATTTAGCGACTACGATAGTTACTCTGTGTTTTAAGTCATTGAATTAAATCAAAATCTCGGACTAGATGTGAATTCCTTTTTCGAGCTCCAATTCGCGTAGCTGATGGCGTACGATTGGCGTGCGATTGCATATCAAAACACTGTGAAGATAAATATGAGGAGGGTTGAGAATGGAATGCTGTTGACTTGCTCGGGCGTTTGATCCGCTGGATTTCGTTGGAACGAGAGACACGGGCGAGTGAAACACGATACTTAGTGTAGGCCGACATATCAGTGTTGAATAACGTCCTTGAATTTTCTAAGCGTCGAGCGCTGAATGCCGGACGTATGAGATCGTTTGTCCGAAATTTCGTTCCTGGAAGGTTTGCTTGATCGATACACGTTCGCGAATTGCTGTGTACACAACATCGGCGGGAGGAGGATGCTCGTCGAATTGGGCTTCGAGAGTCGCGCGATTAATCGATGTCTATCTCGCGACAGGGAGGTTTCTGTCGGTCGATGAATAATGAGGAACAATCATAATAATTGCGACAGTGGGATAATCGCGGCTCTTCGTATATGTTCCAATAATTTAATGGATAATCGTTGAAAACTTGCTAAGAATGACGATTGCGCAATTTAATATGTATAGTTTTAAAATATTAATAACGCTAAATCATTATATGCAACGTTATTATATAAGTATTACACGCCGATGTTCTATTAGCGATTTCTGACTTTCATCACCAGTTTCGTTATTGGAACATATCTTACGATCTTTCCTTGAAATTGACGATATCTTTCCTTGCTATAATTATTTTCAATAAAAATATAGATTGAAGATTTTGAGATATTAAAAAAATGTTCCAATTAACAACAAGTCTGGAAAAAATGTTCGAAGATATTTATTACAATTTCTCAAATTTAATTAATTAAACACATTTTGTCTCTCTCAATTAATAAGAAATTAATTTATCATTGTTTACTTGCTTTTTTTTAGGATATTATATTTTATATTATTACATTTTATACGATATATTGTCGAGTTCTCTCACAACTGATTCATTTCTTCATTGTTAGATATCTTTTTTATTTATTATCGAGCTTCTTTTGTGTCTCAGTATTGTCATAAGCCAAGGGAAATTCGCATAATGTAAATAATATCTGCAATCCGAAGACAAAATCGTTTTCTACAAAGAGAGAAATCTTCCTGTCGAGGGACATACGTGTCATATGGGCATATCGAGACGTCTGTCCTCCATCGTGGATGCTTCATCGATCCCTCAATCGCGAGCATTTGCGCGTTCACGCAAATAAACCCAGTCCAGATTACGCAAGTCCGTATTCTCGGTCAACGTCGTGGTATCAAGCGTATCCTGTGGACGGTATTGACCAATTGATTAACAGGATTCGGCATGCGAACGCGTAGAGAGAAACGCGTGAATATCGATCCTCTTAATTCAGAGAAATCCATATGCGCGCGTGTGTGTGTGTGTGTTTGTGTGTGTGTGTGTGTGTGTATTTTGCGCATATACGGCGTGTATTATCCATGCGTGGTTCACGGTGGTTTCGCGGTCGGCATTTCCCGCGTAATTAACACCTGGTAATGATCTGTGCAAATCTGCGCTACTGCTTGTGTAATTACAACACGCATACGTACGTGTAGACGACGCATGTAATCACGGCGAAATAAATATTTTGAAACTTAAAGAAGAGGAGAGGAGACTACGTGTACGTCGTCTCTCCGGATCTGTGCGCCTTTCATTCCCGGTTTTCGTCACCTTCAACATTGTCTCCTGGGCTCTTATTCTTGAAAAGTATCGTATACGTAAAACTAGAGAAATACTATAGTATATCAAATACGATAAAGAAAGGCCAAGATCGATGTCAAAGTTAGATGTTTCAAATAATACATTATATATTCTTTTATTAAATCAATTTTGTTCCAGATATGATTGCGAGCCGATAACTTTTGTTTCAACACAATCTCATTCTGAAACACTAATACCCCCCCCCTCCCCCTAAATTAGATTAGAAAGAAAGAAAGAAACTTATTGCGAAAAATTATTACCTCAGCCGGGATGGCTTCGAACCTTCGACCTCTTCATTATAGTATATGTTACGTTCACCGTAATATAAAAATATATATATAATAAAATATATAATATTTCCCTAATTCTTCGTATGCGATACTTTTCAAGAACAAAAACCCTGATTTCCTTGACTCCCTTGCCGAACAATATTTTTGCGAGTAACAGAATGTTCGAGCGATCCACCGCAGTGTGCCGATTTGTTTTACAGCAATGCAATAAAAGCGGAGGAACGACTGCTTCGTTCGGCAATTATTTTTCCTTTATTACTTCACAAGAGAGATTTAGGGAAGAAGATTTTATTACACCGGGTAAGGATTCGTCCCTCTCACGAGTCTAATATATCTGTCTGCTTCTCTCAGAGGGGTGTCCCAGACGTTCTCGCTTCTCTTTATGTTTTTTCGGTAGCGCACCGAATTTTCCGACGACGAAAACGAAGGAGGGACTGAGGGGGAGGAAAAGTTGAGATATACACTGCGCGATATACAATGCACCGTGTAGGAGAATTAATGCTTATACTCGGGTACTTCATCCGAGCTATCGATTTTCCAAAATGCAAAATATGGTACGGATGACTCGTTTAGTGCCTTTCGAGCGAGTGGAAGAGCGGCTCGTCCGTGTCATTTCTCTCCCCGTTCCCTCTCCTAAACGGATCTGACATTTAATTATTGGAAATGATCGGCCGACGGTCCGCGACGCGACCGAGTGCATTCGTTTTCAATCCGCCCTTTAGCTGTAATGTGTAATGCGTTCGCGCGATTTGACGACGCGCGACAAATGCTTCTCGAGTGCGTTTTATTCCGCAAAGCATGCTCTTCACATGCAATACATTTATTTTTTTCCAACAGATAAATTTATATCCAAAATATTTGCTATTATACTCTGCATTACCTTATCTACGTTAAAATTGTAGAAAGAAAAAATAATGCATATAATCTGAGAAAGTTTAGTTTATGTTGGAAAAAATGTTTAAATTTAAAGTAAGTTTTTAATGCTGAATATTTGGAAAACAACTGTATAGTATCATATTAATGTGAGATTATGATGAAAGCTAGATGAAGTAACGACATTGTAATCTCTTTTTATAACACAGACGCATCTTGTTCCCGATATTTATTTTTACAAAAAAGAGGGAAAAAGCTGAATAACGCGTCCATCTATTCTGCTCCCGTCATTACCCACGCTAATTTTCCCTTAATTAACTCCGTATAATTACGCGCAAGCTAGACTTATCTCGTGAATTCGTAATTTCGCGCGAAATGTCCCCGAGGGGAGTTAATTAGAGAATTTCAAGCACCTTTCTTTCAGAGGCAGAGGAAAAGATATTCTAGACCAAGTCGCTTGTTGTGCCGAGGATACTCGGGCTGCACATAGGATTCGTTAACAGACTCTCAAGACTTAATGTAGAGTCATTAAAGAGAATGCGTTGCTCTAGTACTTTACGATGTCGTATATATAAGTAACCGTGGTCTCCCTCTTTTTGGTACACACAATAGTCGATATATTTCCCCGCGTATTTTCGGTACGCTATTCAACCGAGTAAGATCTCTATTCTATTGAAACGAACCTGTAACCATAGTTGCTCACAAAGTTCCTTTCAGTAAATGAGCACCGACGTAAATTTTTTTACACTGGAATTGGGGAACCTTTTACCGGTTTATCGTGAGTTATAAATAATGTTCGAGGAACATTGAGCATGTTTTCAATCGCGCTAGACAAAAAAAGATAATAGAAGATTACGTTTCAATGAAATATCATTGATTGAAACGTAAAAAGAAAAAATAAAAATTAGGAACTTTTAGCGATTTGTAGTAAATATTAAGAGCGAAGAAAAAAATATTTAAGAATCAATTTTTCGAATTTTTTACAATTCTGTTTTATATATATATATTTTTTTGTTTTGAATATTTCAAATTCTGTAAAAAAAAATTAAATAAAAATTGATGTTTGAAAATTCTGTTAAAAAATATTGTTGACGGAATGGAGTTATTTTTAGAACTAAAATAAATTTTTATTATTTTCTGTTTAAATTGCTAAAAACAGTGTGTTTTCTGTTTGAATAAAACGAGTTACTAACCAACAGATTAATGGGTTTTTCTCCGCTACTGTGCCGTGGAAATTGGATTACCTCGGAAGCAGTAGTCAAGGAGGAAAGCTTGGGAAATATAGGATTAAAGGCACGTCCATCCATGAGTGAACAGAAAGAGATGCATCGAAAATTTTCAGTTTTCTAAAAAAAAAAATGGGGAAAATATAATGAAATTTTTTGAAATAGATAATCTCATGACATAATTTAGCATTAATATAGAACATAAATATTGTATCATAAAATGTTGAAATGTTACATTGAAAAACATAGGTAATATATGTATATGTTACACCATAGAATTTATATATTCAAAATATAGTAAGTTTCAGATTACGATATATTTATAGAATATATAGAATTTCTGGTAGAAGTTCAAACCTAGTCGTTTACACTTTTTTGATAATTTTTAGAAAGTAAATAATAACTTATAAAATAAAATTCTACCCTACTATGCCTTCGTCAGCTCCTTATAGTTATATTTCTGATTAGTGCCGGATGTATGGGCGGATGTTGTGATATAAAGCGTCGGCCATACTTCAACATTCCGGAATATGTTCTGGAGAGAACCGACATTCCTTGTCGGTGCCAGGATGTCTGGAGCCATCCTCGACATCGACCGGTCTTTCTCTCGAGAATCAAGGTTATCAAAATCAAACTGACCTATAATCTCTTTTCGACTTGTGCGTGATCATGTGTTCATATTGTCATCACTTTTACTTTTATACCACTGACATCCCACTTGAAACATCTATTCTTCGATAGACATCCAATCGATTGATAGAAGATAACAAATAGGTTTTTTTTTGTAGAGTAACGAGTATAGGAATAATTAGTTATTTCTATGGCCTCGATATTCTTCATTAGAAATTCTTGTAGTATCGGCCTTGTAGATTTAGAAAACTAATGTAAAAGATTTAATCTTTTTCTCCTTCAAATTTTACATTTCTCATTGAACTTTGCTAGATTTAATCCTCAATCCTAAAATTTACTTTAACTTTAGGATTAAGCTAAGAAATTTTATCCTGTCGTTCGTGCAACTTATTTATGTAAGTTTAAAAACAACTTAGCTTCGTCCAAGAGATCTTGCGCGAAATTTCTGCAGTCTACAGCTTTCTTTTTTTTTTTTTTTCTTATTCTGTATTATCCCGGCAAAGCACTTGAAGAGTAACAGCAATTATTATTTGCACGTTGGTGTATCAGGAGTAATTCCGATAAAGTGCCCTTTTATCCGCAGTGACGGTTTTCGTTTCGTTTCGTGTTTCCGAGAATAGAAACAATTAGTTTCCCTTCGTTTTTTCTGTCGATGAAATATATTTCTCCCAGAATAGTTACGGCGCATTTTGTTCTCCAAGCTTTCGTTGGTGCGTCATACCTAGAAATCGCGCTGCAGAAAATAACAGGTGGTTTTCTCGAGCATTTGAATGTTGGCATATCTGATTGCGTTCAGCCACCATCTGTGCTAAAATCTGATAAATAATACAACGCTTTATTTCTACGGCCATAGTTACAGTAAGAAAGGTTGGTTCTGCATATTTTTGGAGCGTTTCACGAAATGACGTGTAAATTTTTAATCACATGTTTACTCTACCAATTCTACTGTGGACGAATATAACGAAATGTTTCGTTCCCGTTTTGAAAATATTTATGGAGCAGCTTCTTCGCCATGTTTATAAAAAACTATAATAGACATCTTTTAAACGTTAATGTTAATACGATACGATATAAAAATATACGACATAAAAAATATTTCTTTTTATGATAACGTATTTATTAATAAATTGTAATAATGTAATGGAAAAGTATAACGTGTGTCACACATTCAAATTTATTATATGATTGCAAGATTACTTTGGAAAATTGAAATCCTTTATTATTATGAAACTTTATTATTATGAAGAAAAAAATCAATAAACGACAGCTAACAATAACGATGAACACATATTCCGCCGGTGAGACGCCATAAATTTCAGAGCAGTTACGTTCTTTTATCTCATCGCACCATTTAAAGGGGATTTATTGCAAGGAAAGTGCAAAAGTAATATTTCAATGTTGACCAACGCAATGCAACATGGAATACCGCGGTATCAAGTATCGCACGACGCTGCGCACTATAAAATCCTTTATAGCCATCCGTATTGCTGGCAGAATTTTTATTTGTCCCCATGTCAACAACACGCGATGAAATATGTATATTATACTTTACAACGAGAATTCTTTATTTTTTTTTTTTTTTCCTTTAACGATCCGCTACTATTGTACCGTGGTAGCAGCGATTGTAACTATTGTATATAATTTTCCATTCTCTTGAGAAATTGGAAATTCATGTATTTTATACTCGCAAGTATAACGTTCTTCTCCGTTAAACTCCGAGAGTGTACGAGAGTGTAGGAGAGATACCGCACATAAATTATCTCGTACGCAGCTGCCAACTTCTCTATTTTATTAAGTCTCGCAATATGTCCCGCTTGCACAATGAAAACTCCCTCAAGGCTGCGTTAAATTATCTGCTACCTTTATGACATTCGTAGGAAATTATGAAAGGGAAAACTCGAAAAGCTGCCAACTCTCCATAAGACTATAAATTTAAAGCGAAAATTAAAAGTATCTTACTCTACGCTATACAGTATTGATTATTATAATTATCAATTGTGAAGAAAAGTAACATACCAGAAAAGTTATTTATTATAACACATAAATTATAATGAAAGATACTATATTCAACTGCTTCTTTAACTTCGCTTATGGCAGGGCAATTCAATGTATGTAAAGTAGATGATAGATCAGCAGCTTCAACAATATCAGACGTCCTTCACTTTTCGCGTAATATAAAATCTTCTTTTTCATTCTCTCGGAGAAGGTCTGTTCTTTTTAGCTAAACTTTTGCACCGGTTCATCTTTTTTCTTTTTCTCTCCAGGAGGAAAAAGTTCGGCTAAAAAGAGCAGGCCTAGGGATTCATAATTTACACATTTTTTCCGCGCAAAATATAATTGCTAGAAATGAGAAAAAGTTATCTAACCAAACGACGAAGCAACAAAAGATAAATAAAAAAATACAAAAGTACGATCGACGAGGAGATAGTTAAGGAAAGATAAGAAAAGGAGAGATCTCATGGGAAGTGAAACACGTGCAAACGAGTTAAGAAGATCAGCAATATAAATGCACGGAATATAGAGAGGTCGGCACAATGGCGGGCAATGTGTGCTTTACATCGCGTCACTCACTCTGTGCAATTCAAATTGGCACTCATGGATAGCTCAGTGGTAGAAAAGTTCAAGCATTTCTCAAAAGAAAAGCTTAAGCTTCTTGCAAACCCTTTTTTTCTGTTCGGGCTCTAAACAATCATAGTTGAAAGTATTCATAATTAGCTAAAACATTTTTGAAAAATCGATTTTTTTAATCCCAGATATATTAATTCCTTAATGAAAGATAATCGAAACTGCTCATTTTTCAAAACATTAAGTCGTAATATTTTCGCAACAATATCAGAGAAATAATAACTACATATTTAACTTGATAATTAATAACTTAGTCGTGACGTAGTTATGAATATATATGCTATATTATTAATTGCTTTATAATAAATAATTATTAATGTATTATCCGTTAATTAAACCGCGAAACAATAAGAGACCTTCAATTATTGTTCGTTAACAATAGAGTATTTTCTTCAAGCGTTTGCCGTTTAATTAAGTTTTTAAATTCAATCAATTATTATTACATATATATTAATACAAGGTGTTAAAAAAATCATTCAGCATTTAAATGGTGGATAGAACACACCATACTGAGTAAAAAAGTCTTAGTAAAGCTCACAGATCGAAAGCTCAATTGTTTCTGAGATTTAAACAATTTTGTATATTAGTATCGTAACTTATAATTTTTTCCACTCAGCATAAAATATGAAAGGAGAAATTGGAGTGAAGTAGCATTGATAGTTTATTTGGGAGAATTAGATCCGATGAAGTGATCTCCCATAATGCCCATCCATAATGGCTGATGTCAACTTACTGACTTCCGATGAAATTTTTCGTTATAAAGAGAGAGAGAGCGTTAGAAAATTGAATCGGGGCATTCAGAACGCGGTTTGTAAACACAGAAATAAATCTTCACGTCGCGTATAACATAGAAACCAATAAGTTATATGATACTAACAAAATCGTTTATATCTTAGAAGCAGTTAAGTTTTCGACCTATGTTTACTCAATATGGTGCGTATTATCTTTCATATAAACGATGAATATTTGTTTAACACCCTGTACATAAAATAAAATATTTTATATATCAATCTTAATACTATTAACATATTATTCGAATGCACAGCACAATAAAGTAATTAGGAATTAAATCTGTTTTATAAATAAAATTACAAGCATAATAAACGAATAAATCAACAAGTTTTCAAACTTACGCTTGCGAATTAAATTAAAAGCTGGCAAACCATCTGGCTTATATCTGGCTTTCAATATCAGCAAAGCTTTGATAGCGATAGCATTAATCGCCGCGTAATTTCAGTCTACCTCAGAGCTCGGCGACAGTATTATACACAAACGGATACTGTAGTCAGCGCTTTATTCGTTGACGGCTGTCTTGATTCAAAGACTCCAGTCTCAAACACGAATGCTAAAGCAAGCAAAGACCCTGCGCCCAGCTTGGTAGTTCGGTTGAATTAACAATAAGCAAGCAGCCTGAGGGACTTGCCGTGTTTGACTTCGCAGCGAGTGTCCTACCTTATGACGTTTGCTAAAATCTTGCAATTTATGTCCACGTGCTACTCCTTTGACAATCTTTCGAGCTCTTCTTTTTCCACTTACCAAGGACTCAAAGCTTACGTGACACGTGAAATATGAATGTGCCCTAAGTAATCGCGAAAGCAAATATTCGTGATGGATGCGTATGAATTGTTTATCTTACATGGAAGTGTGCTGCAAAGACTTTTTTAAACATCCTGTTGCTTAAACAAGCGCAATATTTTAATTATTACTACGCAGCACGCACGATATTTTACAATTTAAAATATATCCAGAGTCTCTCTGCTTCAATCGTCACTTGATGCAATGAACATAAACCTCACTGACAGTATCGCACGTGCTATCTCGTTTATGGAGTCAGCACGATATCCGTAACGGTGAATCGATGTTTCGGAATCGCGATACGGCGACCTCATAAAATTTCGCTATTGCAATTCGGACGTGAGAATCCTTTGGTTCTAAAGTGGCAGTTCACATTCGTAAAAATAACACGCGTATGGCGAAACGTTATGACATTTTAGAGAAATACCATTTCTTCCAATTATATATATTCAATATTTGGTTTTGTCTTTATTGTGAAGAGTCTCGACATACACGACTAATTAAGATGATATTATAAATTCGGACGTGAAAATCTTTTGATACTAAAGTGGCAGTTTACATTCGTAAAAATAACACGCGTATGGCGAAACGTTATGATATTTTAGAGAAATATCATTTCTTCCAATTATACTTCAATTTTTGGTTCTTTTTTTTTTAAAGAGACATACACGCGACTAATTAAGATGATATTATAAATAAATGGAAAATGAGATTAAAAGAATTCTCCGTGCAATGAGGCTCTTATTTACTACATGATAATTATTTAAACAGATAGGTAGATTTATTATCAATTGAAAATTTTATCTGTCATTGTCAATAATTGATTCTTTGATAAATAAAAATTTTATACACATTATTTTACATTCTAGAATTTTAATACGCTATAAATTAGAATATTAAAGTTCTAAAGTGTAAAGTAAGGATATTAAAATTCTCAAGTGTAAAGTAAGGATATTAAAATTCTAACGTGTAAAGTGTAGGATTAGAATCAAGAGATTTTCTAATACCTATTTCTAACTAAATCTGTTAATAATATGCTTTACCACTAGGATACTGTACACTATTGTGTACGACAATGCAAAGTTATAGACGATGTAACAATTTTAATGTTTCACATAAAAAATGCTTCTGCGATTTTAGTTTCGCAATTAAACTGAGAAGTTAAAATGGGTTATACAGAAAAGAAAACCGCGCGTCTATAAAAAGTTTTTATGGCACGATAAAAACATATATAGCGTTCTCAGTGCATCGAAAGCGGCAGCTTTTGTCACATATCGCTAGGGCGAAATAGGATTCGTTACGCGTCGAAAATCCGTTTTATTGGAAAGATTCAATAAAAACGCGGATGAAGCTCAATTTTTTAAAATCTGTGCAAATAAATCTCGAAATTCTGAAAGCCATGTGACTTTTTTTTTGTTCGTCATACGTGATAAAACATTTGAAAAGTCAGGAAAAATTGCCTTCGGTGACATATAAAGCGAGAAGAACGATATGATCTTGACAAAAGTAGAATATATATATAACGTCATATATATATGACGTTGGCAAGACATATAAATTCAATATAATTAGAAATTTTTCACAAAAATGAAAATGGAGTAATTCAACCACAATGCAACTGACATACTTATAGCAGAAAAAGAAGAATAGCTTTAGGAATGAAATATAACTCTTTTGTGAAAAATATACTTTTAATTAACTTTTATCAGAACTATGAAAAAGAATGTAAATTATTATTATTTTATTTCAAATTGATCTAGTAAAAATTACAGCAAAAAAATAACAAAGTGTTACTCTGTTTCTATGACGTATTATTTGTTACATAATCTTTATTCAACGAATTCTCTTTTATTTAACCATTCACGTCAACACATCCTTTTTAAAACTTCACGCGAATGAAATATAATTGATTATTGCAATATATTATTAGCATAGAAACAAAAAAATGAATAAATTTACAAATTTGACAAAAGAAAATAAATTGCAAATGTAGTAAATATGATTATTTAATTAGTTCGCGAATGTATATTCAATTTTCATTCGTATACGAAAATTCATTACGCGTCGATCCAATTGCATATTCCTTTCAGCACGGCCTTGGGAAAGATAATGAGAATCTTCCATTTCCGCGTGAGATACGTTAGATATAATAGTTTTACAAGGCAATTTGCGAGAAGACAAATCAATTTTACATAATTCTGCTCCTTGTTACATTGTTTAAGAAAACATCGTTTGACAAAGTAATAGAATTTTTATTTCAAGAGATCTTCTTTAAGTTCTATTTTTTTCAAGTGTAATGCATCTTCTTTCAATAATGAAATTTTTATGAACATTGAAATATTAAGATTAAAACACTCTACTATCTCGCGTGATTCGTATGAAAGGAAACTCCGATACGGCATGTCAACACGTTCCCGAGAGAACATACGTGTTCCGACGTATTCTCATTACATATTACGACTGCATATGTTCCATGTGCGCACTGTACACTCCTTCCGCACCGGAGGTGCTCTCGTCGCAATTTCCTCGTCGCATAGCTAAATGGTTCTAACGTGTTCAGTCTGACGCCAGTCATTTACGAATGTCCCAACTGCTATAGAACAATGACGGCATATAGGACTTAATGAAGATTGAGGAAGCTATTCAAGATTTTCTCAAAGCGACCGCATGGAAAGCGCTATGTACACCATAATAATATTTTAAATGGCATCCTTGAAATTGTTCTTTTTTATCTAAAATGCACGATGAAAGCATAAAATAATATTTAATGATAACAATATATCGCAACATTCGAATCATGATGATGAAAAATTTATCAACTTCCTAAAAATAAAAAGAAAGCTGTATGTGTGTCTCTCCAATAAATATATTTTATATTTATTGATAAAACTGTATGTATGCTATAAGCAAATCTGAAAACAAAAGTATAATATTTTACATTATCAATATAATACTTCTTTGTTAGTATTTATTCTGGTGCTAGTATGTTCTGAGCGATGCTCGCGGGTATGTGGTTTCATTTCTAAAAAACACTGCATACAAAAATATTGTAGTATATGTGTTATTTGTATTATAGATTTTTGAATACGATATAGATACAAGAATAGGAACCCCATGGTTTAATTTAATACACCGAGTGTCACCTGGTAATCGAGACACGAAACCGCAAGATGCTTATCGACTGCAAGTATGCTATATACGATTTTTCAATCTAAATTGTCTTGTAAACTCACACTTCTGCAAATAATTATATCACGCTGAAACTATTATTTTTGCCAAATAGATATTTTTACTTATCGTCGCTGGGTGTAAGGAATTTTTTATGCGAAAAGTGTTTGCGAATAAGAGAAGAAACTACGTAGAACTTACTATAATAATTACAATATTTATTATCACAAACTATGAATTAGATCGTACACAGTAATGTAAGAAAAACCGTTTGACAATAATTCATTCCAATCTCCTCCATTAGCTCCGTCGCGTGGTAAAATCGCAATCGATATATGCAATACGATATCGCAATATGAATATCTATTAATAGATTATAATCTATAAATGTTAATATCAATAGATTATAGATATTCATAACACTTAATCTTTACTGCACAAAGAATTCGACTTCGCAAAGAGGATCGAAACAATCTTTTGGGAATAATGATTTACAATGTGAGATTTTCCCTCAGGCCTCTCCGTCGCTTATTTATTATTATACACGATATGTCGTCTGAAAATTTTACGAAGAAGGCACCTTTTGACAGTGAAAATTATACACTTAAAAATAGATAAAAATTATATTGTTTTCATAGAACTACTATATACACTCACAAACTAATGAAATTGTAGATGCTATAAAATCTATGTCTCGTGTTATCCTTTTTTCTCTTACAATTAATTCATTTATTGTTTCACGCGCACTTTATAAGTGTTGATGATCTTCAGCTTTGTGATCTTCGAAAAATTCTGTCGTAAAATATATTTTTGTATATAAAAAAAACCTATATATATTTATATAGTTGTAACTACACATGTAATTATAACATATAGTTAAAACTATATAATTATAGAGCATACATAACCATTTATATACTTTTATATACTTTCCATTAATATATACATAAACAATTGTATACAATTACATGCATATATGTAACATTATTAATACATATAATTGTATAGTTATTTATATATATTTATGTGTGCTTTGTGTGATAATTTGGGACAATAAAACTACAGTTCGTACGTGATTTTATAGTTCACTTTCAAGAAACGTATATGCTTTGGAATGTGGCAACAATAATGCAAATGATTCTAAGATGCATTTTCGAACGATGTAAGCTGAAGCATAAATAATTTATAAGTATTCCCGTCTCTTTCTCTCTTTCTCTTTCTTTGTTGACTGGTCGAACAGCCTATCGAACTGTAGCATAAGCCCATCAAATTTCACCGTGCTGGATCGAAATTCTCAATTTATTTTTAATTCTTTCTCTTCCTTCTCTTTCCTTTTTTTAAAACGTTCTCTTCTTACCGTGAATATTACGTATATATAAAATTACTTTAATTTGTCTAACGATAAAAAAAAAAAGAAAACGAATTCTCAAACAATAACAAGGTATACCACGTGCTGCTAAGAATCACATAAATGCTCGGCGTTGCCGGTCGTCGTCGTGTCTCGATATTACGATCATTTTCTTCCGACATTGCGAGAAACCGTAAACGCATTCGCCAGAGCGTTGATCCGTCAGAACAATAATCGGTTCTCGCGTCCGCAGTTTGTATTATCGGTCGTGTTTCAAAGCATGGTTTAATACCGGTGTCATTTCGCCGAGTACGATTTCCAACGTTATTGGTATGCGAGAAAGGGCCTTGTATCGAACGTCGCACTTCCATCTATTCACGAATAAGCATAAAACTAATAATTCTGTACGGGTTTGATATCTAAATAAACTCAACGAAATTGTACCGATTGTTAACCATTGTTTTGAAGACGTGTCGCAAACGGTACGGTTCACAATGTCTCCAAAAACCTTCTCTGTTTGGTACAATCGTAAGGAGCGGTCTTTCCATTTGTAAGAATGAATTTATATGTACATGTTGTGTGTTGTGTTATACCGAATTGATAGCGATTATTCGTAAACTCGTCATAAGTAAATAGAAGTTTTACAATTTCCAGCGGAATAGACTTTTTTTCTAAGCTAATCTTAATTATTGTCAACTATAAGCAATTTCTTTCGTATATCATTAAAATACTTATATATACGATAGATCTTCGTATATAATAAAATCGTTTAAATACCACGATATGTTCTCTCAATGTATGGTCGCTTGTCAATTAATCGATTCCGCGTGGAAT
>NW_017306139.1:125240-134730 GCF_001594115.1 Trachymyrmex septentrionalis
GAGAAGATTCTCTCAATGTATGGTCGCTTGTCAATTAATCGATTCCGCGTGGAATTCGTTGCATGAGAAAAGCGATTTTTCGTGTTGACGCGATTGAGTGCAAACCTGACGAGCAACGGTCATCGTGAGTAGACATTCTGCATCGCATTTTGCAGATTTACTCGACATGTTCGACTACAATTAATAGGAAATTTACTCGACAGTTTCGCATTGACTGTGACTGGATCTCCATTGACACTTCATCACATGTGAATAGTCGCGGCTGTGTAACGGGCTTCGCCTCTTCGCCAGCTCCATTGGCTCGGACGATACTGAAAGATCAGTTCCGTGATAGATGAGATCAGTAAACGTAAAATTAACATCCGGTATTAAGAAACTAATGAAATCGATAGGCAAAAAATCCAGATTTAGTAGACAATTTAAACGAAAAATATATAATTATCAATATTTCAGTGATTATACAATATATTATATATATAAAAATTGGATAAATAAATAATCAATATTTAATTTTCAATAAGTAACAATAAAGAATCAATAAGAAGCAATAAGCAATAAATAATCATTTAATTTATAATATAAATGCAATCGATAATAGTGAAAAAGAATTAAGAGCAGAGAGAAAAATCGATAATTACTCATTTACATAATGCTACTATAATTTTATGTTTTAATTTAAAGAGACTCTTCTTACCCTTATTAGCATTTGTCCCGATGCGCTGTGAGGGTTACGATAAGCGTATACACCCCAACCCGCGAGACCTACCACTAAAGCGATAACTGTGAGAATACCGATTATTCCTGAAACGCCCATATTCACCTTGTTCGAATCTAAAAAAATATACAGAATAAATTGCTTAGTATGACAAATCTAATTATCTTGGATTTCAAGAGGAAAGAGAAATTATTAGAGCAAATAATACAAAATTCGTTTGTTTCGATTCCGCGAATCGATTGTTTCGATTAACGATTAAACTTCGAACTAAAATTATCGCGGAAATTATGCGAATTAAATTACAGGCCGATTACAAGACTACATTAACAAATTGCATTTTCCATATGAAAATTGAAAGCTATCTTGTATCACGTACGAATCTACATACATGTATAAGTTTGTCAAATTTGATTAATGACACAATATCATCGAAAATAAAAGTACTTACTAGGACTTTCCAAAGTATTGCCAGACCATTCTTTTTTTACGCCCATCTCATTGGTGGCGATCGACTCTTCTGGATGTACGTGGCCATCATGGTCATATTGATCACCCCTGTAAGTTGTAATTTGCGCTGGACAATTGTTTATCTCCTTGATGTTATGGACGTCGCAATCCTTTGACAACCACTCTTGTCGCTGTCGGGACGTGCCGGTGCTGCATTTGTTCAGCTCCGAGCACCACTTACAATCGAAGTCAGGCACCTTTGTCAAGCAATCCATGCAGTTATCGGAATTGAGGCATGTGGGTAATGCTTTCAAGTAAATGACCGTGCAGTTCATTATATCCTGCCGATTGAAGTTGACACGATGGTACTCGTAGATGGTTTTCCGGCGTACGACTGCAAAGCGAGATCAGCAAATTGAATTTTCGGAGTATATCTTTAGATACTTAATTTGTTAAAACAATAAACATAATTCGCGGTATGTCTAATTAAATCACCACTTGAAGAATTTTTATCTGGATTTTAATGCAAAAATTTGAAGATACTCTTCAATATCTACAAATTAAATAATTAATGAATAGAAATAACATCTTGCGGGATAATTTCACATCTTACATTGCAAATTTCTGGATTTTATCACGGAAATAACAGACTATGCATTGTTATTACAGAAAGTTGCAAGAAATACACTACTTTATACAGAATTTCTAATCACTTCTATGATGTCAAGTTAGACTGATTATAAGTCCAGTTAACACTGTCCTCTATATAGAAGTTTTTTCTACATCCGATGATCAATAGTGATAAGATATTATTTCACGATGCAATCATGTATCCAACGAATAAACGGGAAAATTAGATAATAAGCAAGAAAACACTCACAGAACACAGTTCGGTCCATGATGTAGGCATCACTGAGGCCCACTTTGACGGGATGCATTGTGTCAGCGATTTTTTCAACCAGGACCGGTATCACTGAGTAGACGAACACGATGTCTCCGTTTTGATGCAAGGTCACTTGGAAAGTGAACGCGCCGGCTTTTGGTCTGTCCTGTAGCACAACCTTCTCCCATTCCACCGTAAACGCCGTACCTGTCGTACAAACGAAAAAGAGGATTTAACAATCTCGTGTTGAGATTCGTGCACGACTCCGACTACGTTTTGTGCCACGTTTCTTTGCCACTGGTTGTTTGATGAGGCGTGTAATTACGATCGGCAAATCGTTGCGCCGATTTATCCTTCCTCTCTCACTCTCCGCTTCCCACAAAGGTTGCCGATCACTACTGACGCGAACGCTTTGCGACACGATACAATCCAGCGAGGAGAAAGGATTTAGAAAATCAGCTTGGAAGGACTTGAGAAGATTATCAAACGTTTTGAAAAACATGCGAAATTATGAGAGAATTCGCTTATCGTAATAGGATTTTTTTTTTTTTTAATTTTTGAACGTAGATTATTTGAAATATATTATAGCCACGGTAAACACGCGAAGAATCTCTTAAGTGTCTCGACCGTAGTGGATTCTGATTGGCAATGATTGACTTTCGTTCGGAGGGAGATGTAAGAACAAACATCCTTTAGGTGGCATGAAAATGCCATCCATTCGAGATTCCGATGACTCACCATTGTCAGCGTACTTGACGTAACTGGCGTTCGACAGGCGGGTATCGAAATTTGCCATGAGCGGTGCAATGTACTGGGTGGCGGCCAGCCAACTGTGTACGTAGTCACCGGTGTATAGAAAACCTCCCGTAGCGATAGTAATATTGCGCACATTATAGCCGTAGAATGGGAAATCAAACTTCAACTTAACGGTCTGTAACAACATAGAAATCACAGTACAATTCCTATCCAGACTTATATGGATTAATGATTAACTGTTCTCGTGTTTCTTACGTTCGCGGAAAGAACGAATTTGTATTAGATAGATACGTATCAAAAAACATTTTCATCAATCATCAAAATAATTGCATAGGAAATTCAAACATGATGCAATGATGCAAAAAGCTTTAACATTCTAGCAACTTCTACATAATTATTTTGCTAGTTCGACAAAATTTATTTTCAGACCTGTATCTAATCTA
The DNA here is from genome assembly GCF_001594115.1 of Trachymyrmex septentrionalis. Taxonomy (NCBI): domain Eukaryota; kingdom Metazoa; phylum Arthropoda; class Insecta; order Hymenoptera; family Formicidae; genus Trachymyrmex; species Trachymyrmex septentrionalis. The sequence goes on from NW_017306139.1 coordinate 128,485, forward strand.
GCTAATTCTTAGATATGTCAGCAAAATCGTTTTTTCCTTGTTTTAAGTAATCTTTTGCTATAATAAAGATCGAATATTCTGAATATATATATACAAGTATGTATTTGTGTATCAATCGCCTTTGTCTTTGATTATTATATAAAATCTAAAAGGATCTAATACATGGTACACTCTATATCACTTTCAATTTTTTACAAGAAAATCGCAAAATAATGACAAGTGAGAGTCTCACCGCGGCGCGTCGATGGCTCTGGCTAAGTAGATGATTGACTCTAAGATCCGGATGATTGTCCATGTCGACCCAGTATTTTTTGCAGATATCGGTGTCGACGATAAAAGTGCTGTTGTAATACTGATGCGAGTCGTACATCGTTTTAGTGATGTTGTTCTGTGTAAGCGTGAAGTTAGTCACGTCGGAGAATTTGTTAAAGGAAATATCGCTGTCGTCGGATTTCATGACATCTTCTGTTGTATCCTTCACCGCCGAGGATTCCGACTGCTGTTCCTTGCTGGTACCGGTTATATTGCGATTTGCCAGAGTGCGATTTGTCCATATGTGTAGTGTTGCCTGCGAACAGGTTTCAAATGGATGCATAATTGTTAAACAGTGACGATTATAAGTGATTGGCAACTTTTCGCATCGCGCGCGCGAATCTAAACATAAAAATGACTGAATAAATCCATTACTGACACCTACCGTGTCGGTTGCAGGATTTACTGTCTGCGACGCCTTCTTCTTTGAATCCGGCTTGGAGCTGGAAATAGGATCAGGTAATCGAACAGTGGAGGTGGTGGTGGTGGCTTCGCTGGTCGAATAAACTGTGGAATACGTTATGTCGGCGGATGCGTTGGTTGTGTTTGACGTCGGTTGTGTTGCTGATGCTTGTTGCGGCTGCTGCTGCTGCTGTGGTTGCTGTTGCTGCTGCGGTTGCTGCTGCTTCGGTTGCTCCTGTTGCTGCTGTGGTTGCTGCTGCTGCTGCTGCTGCTGTGGTTGCGGCTGTGCTGGTGGTTGATTCTTAGATATTTCCTTTTCAGTCGTCATTGCCGATTTTTCAGGTGTCTCTCGACGTACTCTCTCTACATTCTTACCGTCGATCAGTCTGATATTCGAAATGTAATGATCGAACGGCGACTTGCCATTCCATCCGGCATAACCGTAGTAAGAGTCGTCTGAAATAGAGGAGAAAGCGTATTCTAGTTATGACGTCGAAATCTTGAAGAGTATTGAAAAGAAATATTTTCTAATGCTGGAATGTATAAACATTACTATTTTTATTTTAATCTTTCCTCGTCTCTCCGAAAAAGATATTACAATAAAAAAAATTACACTAACAAATTTAATTTGAAATTTGCAGAATAAATTTTAAATAATCTCAAGAGAATTTGGAAAATAAATAAATTCGGTGAATCATCACGAAAGAAAATGGATTTGGAAACAATTTTTAATGGGTTGAAGTAATTTATTTTATATGGGTCAAATTTTTAGAGACAATATTTTTTCATTTAATAGTATAAACTTATAATCCATCCATTCGTATCTTAAGCGGAGATAGATACGTTCTGTACATATCTTTCACAAACGAAAGAACTTGTCTCAATTTATCCTTGAGCTCGCGTTGCAATTACGATACTACGACTGATTATTGAATGATGACTAGGACCAATCTATGACACGTACATGACATAAATCTCTGACATATGACTGTGTTGCATTCGTGCATTGTCTCCGGTTCACACAGGCTCACCGAGAGTGATTCCCTTCGAGGGGATCGGGTGTCCATTTAACCGATGCGTCAACGTCAAGCCCATCGCCGGTGTCCGAGATCAGTGCCATGAAACGCGGATTAACCTCGATTTCTACGTTCGCGATAGCCGCGGCACAATTAATGGACAATTCGGGGGCAAAAGTGACACGAGACAAACTTTTCACAATTCATTCACACTAAATTCGTTATCAGGATCTTTCGCTGGAACGAGCAATTTACTATCATGCATGTATTTTTCAACCACGCTTTTTGTGCTTTTTTAGCATATTCCACTTACTCTGGAGTTACAATTTATCGACAAAACGATATGGAACTCAAATTATCTTTTCGTATAACATGAGTCATCATAATATCAAAATGACTTTGATATGAATACTAAAAATAAGTTTTAAATCATTATGAATTCATTTCAATGTCATTTTGATCGCAACTTGTTATTGCTATTTTATACAAAATTTTCTTTTCGAAAAATCAGAAAATATGAAGAAATTTTATTTTATATTTTTATTTATTTTTTATAGAACCTAATTTTTCTGATTGTATCGCCTATTACGATTGACTCACAGTGCAAAGCATAATTAAATGATTAAAGTTGTTAACAATTCTTTTAGTAGATAGATATTAATAAATATGACCATTGAATTCCGCATCATAAAAGAACGTGTTTCGAATCGTCGGCGAAGAGGAACGGGAAGTTAGGCGGTACGATCGACCGGATAGAGCAATAATTGACGATCCGACAAATCGGAGCGAACGTGCAAGCTTGACGTCAATGTATAGTAAAAGCGTAAACCGAAACCAATCGACTCAACAGTTTACTGTATTGGAAAGCTTTTTTCCTCATCATTGCGAAATTATCTCTCTTTAATATTTATAAACTCTCTGATATCCCATTTTTCCCCTCGGGAGATTTGAATTCTGTCCCATAATTTACCACATCACATGATTTACATTTCAAAATAACTTTTTATCCTACATACTTTTTCCTGAAAAATTATCGAAAGCATAAGCGAAAAACTATTACCTGAAGTTTACGTAAAACATCAGTTTGAATAACAATCTGCTTATTAAGAAATATCCGCTAAATAAAGAAAAATAAAAATAGAACAGTTGTCAACTCATAAATTAGCTCTGTTGAAAAACTGCAATCAAAGCGAGCTCAGAGAACTTTCACCGAACAGATCAATTCTCAGGTACGAACGAGTTTCATTAATTGCGCACTAGTGAATCGACTCGATTTCTTAGCAGTAGCGGCGAAATTGTAAAATCGCTTCGCCGAATTGTGCAAATCGTAAACGCAAGTGAATTGGGCAAAGCTACGTCGTGTAAAGGTACGTCGAATTGTGGAAAGGTTTCCTCGAATCCAAATCGAGATCGGCAGAAATGGGTTTTCTACCCACGCGAATTGCTAAGTCACGTTGCACATCGCGAATTTTCGCGTTTTCGCTCGTATTACGTCATTGCGATTCGATGCGGTCGTGACAGCCGCTATTTGCAAAGTAGCCGTAATCATTCTAATTGCATAATCGCTATCTCAGCTACATAATCCACAAATCGTAATGTTAATTTACGAGACTCGCGCGACCGACTTACATCTCTTTCGCAGAATTAATATTCATAACCCTGACTGTTTTAGAGTGATATCGATAATATAGGTATGACATGCACGAACAGCGTGTAAAACTTTCGCGTGAATATAATATGCAGATATAATTAATAGAAAGGTACTCCTCGAACAAATTAAATTGAACAGAAGCGGAGAGCAGAGCGATCGAGCGCATAAAACGCTCACGTATTTGTCTGCCTCCCACGTTATTGCTTTAACTTTATTTGCTGCAATTATTGAGCGACTACAGGTCACGAAGAGAATTGCGAGATACGCCACGAGTTACGACATGCGCCAGAAATATATTTGTCTTAGTCCATAACGTTCAATTTCGCTCGTTTCACGCGAATATGTGTTTCCCGTTCTTTTGTGCGAGGTGCATTTTCATGCCGACGATATTCCGCGTAAAGATAAGACATGCCGTGTCAGACGTGCAGCCTTGGATGAAAACGTGCAGTGGTGAATATTAAAATTGAAATAGTACTATCGGTGAATGTCAATGCAGAGTTACATTTACATCGCGCATTTTAGCATAGCTGAAAGATAATTTCTTACATCGTAACGACCTAACGGCAACGAGTAAAGAGAATCCATTTGCTACAGGCGTGTAAAATTCGATCGCAAAACTTGAAGTCGGGACTTGACATTAATTAGCTCGAGTGATAATATACTCGTATAAAAAATACAAGCGACACGACGATCGGCACACCCATATTAATTATACACATCGTAATGCAGTGCACTGTGTATTTTGCACGATGTAAGCGCAATCAATATCCACTCATTAGATGTCCGACACGACATATTATGCGAGATATTAAAAGATGATTTTGTGTATATTTATCCATTGCTGATTAAAACGCATGTCGCTTCGCCAAGGTAACTCGAGAACGCCTTGGCGTCTCGATGCCTCCGCATATATGCGCGACATATTTTTAGACGACGCAAGTAAAAGGATGCACTCACATTGCGATTCTTTTTACGCCTTAAATAAGCGAATAAATGACGTGTCCCTTGGATTATAATTATTTAACGATGTGAATGAAAAAGTCGAGATAAAGTTAACAATGGATAAGAAAAGCAAGTAGGAAACTTGTAAACAAATATTTTTCCACGAAGCTCTTCTATAACACTTCACGGAATTCCATCCCTTTAATTAAAAGCGTTTTTTTAATCGATTTGGCGGAAAATTGTGCGGCAGACATGTGCCAATGGTAACAGTCGTCATAAAATGATTAAAAACGACGACAATTACTTTTCTCGCGGAGAAATAACAGTATTATATTTATCCACCGATTTCTATCATCACATTAACCTGATTATTTTAATTATCATATAAACGTACTTATACATACCGCTTACACTGACTTTATGAATCTCAAAGACACTCCTTTATCACATTTCTCAATGGAAAAGAAAAAAAATAATCATAGATAATTAAAAGCAAAATAAAAAGTTCGGCTGAGGAAATGTATTTATATGATATCACACAACTGTGGTGAAAAATTTTAAGCAGCTTTAGAGAATTCCTAGCTTACATATGGAAGGATTAATAGTTTGAAAAATAAACATAAACGTCGTACGCGCGAAACGATGGACATCTTTTTCCCATGATACTGCTTGATGATTCTGTAATAAATTACAGATTGAATTACTGAATATGACTTTTATTGGATCAAATAGACGCGCGCGTAACAAAAATAAGCCCTTCTCTCCAAAGAGTTTGTTCACAATTTCGCGGGCAAGCACAAGCATTTATGTCCTCGTTCCAAATCTTTTTAAGGAAATTCGAAGCCATGGATTTATTCACGATGATTAATCGATTTTAACGCAACAGGAAATAAGTCATCCGATATTCACGAAACTTATCAATTTTAATTTTAAATTAATTGACACACGCAATAAATAAACTACTGAAAGTTACATTTCTTCCCCTCTAAAAAAAAATATATAATACATTAATTCTTTTAAATATTTAATTCTGTGCAAAGCGTAATAATGATTTATGTAAAAATTTAATATGCTCTTTTCATGTTTCTGCATGTATATAAATAATCGAACATTTAACGAAGCTAAGATATCGCTATATTGTGATATAAAGACCCCGCAGACTTATCTTATTTGCATTTATCATTTCTCATGGAACACTTTGTTTACTGAGCCAGTAATAGGATGTGCGTGAAAGGTTTTTCATGTACTTTCGATAATAGGGCGTGCCATTAATCCCATTACGATCATACCTTTTCCGCTTCCTTTCACATTTTACTGCGATCCGCGATATCGGAACGGAAACGACGCGACAATCAATGTCAATGTTACGCACGCTGCCATCAAGCCACCCACATCAGAGAACATTCCTTTCTTCCTTCCTTTCCGAACGAAATATATGGATATAACGCCATTATATAATAAAAGTGTTTTTAGATTTTTGATTGCGGTTTTAGTTTCTGAATAATTTTAATCTCAAATTTGTTGATGCCAAAACTCCAGATAAAGCTAATTGATGATGGCTCGTCACAAATTGGCAACGGCACGAATATATACGCAATGACTTTCACACGTCAAGCGGTCAAGCGATCTGTTTATCTTTTATATTTTTATACACTGTCGTAGTAATGCTACCGCGACACTTGATAAACCATTATATTAAAAAAAACATTGTTATGTTATATATAATAAAAATGTGTCTAGATTTATAGCGTTATTTATTCTTACAATTTATCATACAACTTTCAAAAATGATGCAAATACACTATTTATTACATTAGACGTTTTAAATTATATATGTAAAATTAATTGTGCATTATATATATTGTGTGTGTGTGTGTGTGTGTGTGTGTGTGTGTGTGTATACATATATATACATATATACAC
>NW_017306139.1:134830-145574 GCF_001594115.1 Trachymyrmex septentrionalis
AATATTAGAATAACCGAACATTAATTCACCGTTAATTTTTTATGATTTTTTATTCTCTGAACTATTCGAATCTTTGAATTATGACATATTATATTTTACTATTCGTATTTTTTATTCTTGAAATTAATAACTCATACTTAAATTAGTAAATCGTTTACTAAGATTTTATTCTTTCGGATATTATTATTAATATTTAAATGATTCAAATAATTCAAATGTTTTTGAGTAACAATAATTATTTCGAATAATTTGAATATTATAATATTTGAATATTTATAGTTCCTAATACAAACATTATATCCATATAAAAAATAAATATAGAAAAAATTTAACTATTTGTGACGTACATAATAATTAATTAACATAACAAATGATTAATAATACAATTGATAAATAACATACTTATTAGAAAGTTAATATTTGATTTGTCAAACGTGGCAGTTCATTTAATAGTTACAGTTAACAACCAGTTAAAATTGCTGATGCTTCTCCATACATTGTTTCAAAATCTATTGGGATAATAATGGAATCTTTGCTGTATCCTATTCAAAAGTGAATCTGCAAATACAAACGAAATAAATAATAGATTAAAAAGTTGGAATATATAGTTGTAATTAGTACTATAGTTGTAATTAGTACAAAGTTAAATTTCTCACTCAAGTACATTATTTTATAATCGCATTAAAGCTGGAATTCTTATTACTTAAATAAATTTACTTTAAAAAATCGATTATTTAGTATTGATTGCATTGGAAATAAAAAAAAGGTTTGACTCCAAAATTACAACAATAGATTAATTGCCTGAACAGCATCAGTTATTAAATATTTAAAAATATTAAATATATTATAATTGTATCATTTGACCTTGATATTGACTAAATGGAATTAACTGAAATATTGACAAAATTTATAAACAACACATTTTAAATATTAGGGTCAAATTTTTATAATTTTTATAATAAATAAATACTAAATATTTGATTTCTTATGTGTTCGTTTTATATGAGTGCATACTAAAGGAACGACTAAAAGAGGATAAAACACAAGGATTTATAATATTTACCGTCGTTATTTTTTTTTTTTTAAATGCGAATGTATATATCAATCTGATGAGAAATTACTCCTTATTTTCTTCCAATTGATTATTCGTATTCATGTCATTTCCAGTACGTATTTCAGTTTTTTTATTTATGCCATGCTCGACCAAATGGCACGCTAAATCATTTATATCATTTTGCAGTACATTACACGAGAGACCACAGATCTTACATTTTACTTCATCTGATATGTTTGATATGAAATGTTCCGATATCGAAGAATGGTCAATTTCTTTTTGTATTTCTTTTATTATTTGTGGATGCTTACGTTTAAGATGTTCCTTTATGGTCCTTGCTAAATATCCAGAAAAAAGGAATTTATTACAAATTTTACATTTTAAAGTGTATCTTTTTTCTTCTGTGAAATAACGCCACATCGGACCGTTTTTTTTGTAATCCTCGTCTTCATCAAAAAATATTTCGTGAACTCGAAATAAGTGTACTTTTAATATTAACATTTTGTTTGTAATATAAGAACAAATGCTGCATTGGAGTCTATAATTTCCTAAATTATTATAATACAGATGTATCAAACTACTTGGCATACTCTCTTGAAGCGCCATCACGTCTGCACAGTATCTGAGAGTGTGTATTACTAAACATGAGAATGTTTATACAATAGAGAAATGTTTGACGAAGGTCGAAGAGTGACATGTGAATTTAGTTATAATATAAATATTGATAATTTGAATATTGATTGAGCCTAAAGCCGAGAGCACAGACTCTTGAATAAAGCATAACGCATAAGAAAATCCAATCAGGGGCTTTATTTCATGGAAAGAAAGGAAATAGAAGACTTTCATTGGTTCATTTTCTTATGTGTTATACATAATGTGTTATGCAAGTGTTTGTGCTCTTAACTTAAAGCCTCATGTCCGATATAGAAATCCAAATCTGAAATCGCGGACAGAGAAAGAATTGACCAATCCCATTGGTCATGTGAACAAATTTATCAAGTGTGATTTGTAATTTCTTTCTCTGTTTCTTTCTCTGTCTTCCTAGATTTCGGTTTCTAATACATTTCTAATATCGTGAACACAAAGTTGAACAGTCAAATAGTGTCGCTCTACTTGTAACAATTCAATCATCGTAATTAAGAGAATTCAGATTAAAATATAAATTCAAAAATGAAAATTTTTTTGCTTAAATAGATTTAAGGCCAAGCTCGAACCAAGTTACCAAAGGTCGCATCGTGCGCCGCGCATCGACATGTCTTTATATACTATCACATCAATGAATTTGAAATTTTTTATTCTTCATAAACTCCACTTCTCAGACAGTATTAATGCCTATAATTTAATCCTGGAAAAGGATTTTCGAATCGGTGAAAGAGGAAAAAAGTATTTGTTATAGAAAAATTACTAATTGATTTAATCGGTAAAACAAGAGGTTTAGGAGGATCCCCTTAAACGGAAGAAAAAAATTAGATTAAGGAGGAAAAAGAGGATTATGAAACTATTGAAGTAATACACAAGTGTCGATGACGAAATGTGTTTATGATATCTATATCAGAACAGCATTTCCATCGATGACTCTATCGATGATTGCGTCATGTTGTGCGCTGCAGATAAAACTACAGTTCAAATGCCAGATAACGAGAAGCACCACAAGAGATGAAAGCGCGCGCGAGTAACATTTCCCAATCTTTCCGTCCACGCTTCCGGTAAAAATATCAAAGAGACTGATAAATAATGCAAGTCACACTGTGAATGTTGATGAGACATTATATAATATATATTTTAGGCTCTAAAATTTTAGAATGGGACTAATCCTGAAAAATGAGATCGTACTTTTAAAGATTGAAAATTGAGTCATTCTTTTTCAAGACTAGTTCAATTTTCACTCTGTACAGTGAAATTCCATTCCAAAGAATTTAATGAATAGACAATCTACACGGAAAGAACAATTTTGCTGAAGTATTTAAAAAAGCTAAATGTAGAATTGGAAATAATGTTGGATCACACATTAAAATAATTACGTAAGAATCTCAAGCATCAAGAATAATGCTGTAAAAAGTTTTAACATTCTAACAATTGACTAGAGAGACCTATATAATTATTTTGATTCAATAAAATTATTTTATTTATTTTTTATTTTCAGATCCATATTTAACTAAATTTTTTAATATTTCAGCAAATCCATTCTTTCAGTGCGGCTACGTATATTTAATATTATTTTTCAATATTTCTCTACATTTTACCTACCGTGACTTGCATTAATATCCGAAATACATTATTATACACTTTTACAACATTTTATGTCAAATATCTACCATGATAAATAAAACAAGGCACGATACATCGTCGCTATGGAACAATTTATTAAAGTGATAAAGCTGGAGATACAATTCTTGCAAATAATGGACAGCCTATATCCGCAAACTATATCCGAGATAAATTACAATCAATCACGCCAATATCAGAGTGTACGTAGATCTATATACTGACAAGATAACAGACGGCAATAATACTGAAACGATTTGTAGCTCTTAATGATTTGATATACCAATAATTGCTAATTATATCTAGCCAATTGTTAGTTTGTCTACAAACGCACTGTTTAATCTCGCGATATTTAGTCTTTTATTATTTTATATCTCTTTAGAGCTCTATCGTTTATTCTTTATTACCATGATAAAATTATTTAAATTTCCCATGAGTTTCATTGTTATCATAGGAGGAATTTTATTATTGTAGATAAAAATGTTCAAGGTTAAAATAAGCGTAAGAATATACAATCAGAAAATATCAATGATGCATTTTTAGATTATGTCAGAATAATTTTTCAACTTAACGAGATCAGCAGTTAAAAAAAATAAAAATTTGATATTTTCTATTTAATAATATCTAATAACTTAATGTATATAACGACATCTAATTTAATATGATCCTATATAAAACTAGCTAGTCACTTTTGCGAGGTGAACCCAAAATAGTACTTGACGCCATTTAACTCAAGAAAAGTTGTCCTAGATAAGGCATCCATTTTTGCAGTAGAAAGTCAAATGAGAATGCAGACGAAACCGCAGCTATGCAAATATACCGTGGTACGTGCATCTGTGGGTGTTCGCTCAAGATAACGCGCCTCTTCTTGTCTTTTTTTCTCTCTTCTTCAGCAAACAAGTAGATGCAAGTTGACTTTAAAGCCTGATAGCTGATAACGAGTCAAGAGGCTGAAAAGGTTTCAAGAGAATGCTGTTACGCTAAAGAGAGCGCAAATTGCGACGCCCGGAGTAACTCAGCTCAAATTGGCGAAATTAAAATAGAAAAATCGAAAGAATATTTCGACGGGAATATTTCGAAAACGAAAACTTTAGAAACATTGAAAACAAAATTTATATTTTTCCACAATCTTTATAGAAATAAAATTTGAATTCACCAGAAATACTTTAAAAAATTTTGTAGCAAATTAAATATCATATTTGTGCTATAACATGAAAAGTCTAAAATTAGAGTTGTTTTTCCAATTATATTATTTTGTAAGTATTTAAAGTGCAAAAATGGAAAATAATCAACAATTTTAATCTTGCTTATCTAATCGATCGCTGAAGAATAATATACACATGTACATTTCACTATCGAAGATAACAATACGATTCTATTTATTAAAATTGTTAGTCATTCTATTCTAATCTGTAAGAATAAGATAAGAGGTTCTATTACTATACAAACCGATGTCCTAAATATTCTAACAGGCAGAAGGATATTGAAGACAGTACAAAGATAAAGCGAGTACTAGTCGGCCGCAAAATGCGTCATCCGTCGCCATTTGCTTTCGCCAATGCCAAATACGAGTCAGCCCGCATACATTATGATGATCACGAAGACGTGTTAACACGTAGAAGACGAGACATATCAACGACTCGATTGAGAAACCCAAACAAGACGTCCGACTTCCAGACGTCGCCTTTAACGAGCAGAAAATACTTGCTGCAGGAGCAAAAACCACTCGTGTATCCGTTGCGAGAATAACTTTATAGCGAAATTTTATACTCCTCGTAATCTTACTTTTATTAAACATCTAATTACACTCTCACTGTTATCGAGAAACAATATTAATAATAAACAAGTTATTATTCTCTCATATTAATAGTGCTGTGCAATTTTTATCATGCTCAATTAATATCATTTTTAGTTTCGTGAATTGTACAGGATACTCGGACAAAATATTCCAAAAATATTAGATATCAAGATCGTGATTATTCATAAATTTCAAATCAAGTATTGATAAATTATGTACTATATTCTTCTAGTACAATTTTTTTGTATCTTGTAAATATCGTTTTTTGTTACTAAGCGTTAGTAATTAAATGGCGAAAATTTTAAGGCAAATGCAAGAGAAATTCTAATATACACACGTATATATGATGAATAAAAATTTTCAAACTGTTTCTTTTTCTTTTTCTTTTTTTTAAGTTCGCCACTCAACAAATTTTCTTGATAAAACATGAACATCCTCTCATTCAAATTATAGAATACAGTCAAAGAAACCAGTTTTTAAAACGTGACTCATGAATATCCCCTATATCATAGGAGAAACCCCATAAAAATAGCTCGGCCAGAACCCGTTCTGGCATCGACGATTCGCGACGCGAGAAAATGCACGGGTTATTTTAAGTTACGTCGCAGTTTCTAGATGTAGCAAATAAGAATATACTGGGTGTCCTAGATTCCATGTAACTAACGGCCAATTCGACCGATTTGGAATTGAATCCTTGCGTCATCAAAGTAACGGGAACCAAAGTATGGTTTCGAATTATTGAAATGTAAACACTAGATATTCGTGAAATTAAAATTAAAATTACGTCTATATCGTCAATATTCTGATATCATTAATTCTATCAAACGAAATTGAAATACGATAAAAATATTAAGTCGTTGCAAAAAGTCATGTTTCATCACATTTGTTAAATAAAGTTGAAAGTAAAGTTTTAATATATAATATAATCAGATCAAGATTGTCATCACAAATTTCAATATACTTCTTCATTTATCTAAAGAAAAACTTTTGAACTCTTTCAACAAATTTTGGTTTTTGTATTATATTCAGTTTTTTTCTTGTCAATTATTTTAATTTTAATTTAATATAAAATATAATTAAAAGAATTACTATTGCATTAATTTAATGTCTCGGTCCTTTATTGTAATTGTCATATGCAATTAAGATAATTTTATTCGTTATGCATAAAATGTTATACTCAATTATTATATCTTTTATTTCGAAATTTTTATGATTCATTACGTGCTTATGATGAAAATATGAATGATTTCGTAAAGAAAAGTATATCCACAACATGTAATCGCCGTTCAATATGCTATTTTTACGCTAGCAGTTATGTTGGTGATACGGATAAGACACTGAAGAAGTTGCGTAAATTCTATCATCCGGAAGTGACACGATAGACCCTAACATATCCTGCCTATATTAACTTATTCTCTCTCTCTCTCTCTCTCTCTCTCTCTCTCTCTCTCTCTCTCTCTCTCTTTCTCTCTCTACAACAAAAATTAATTCTATTATAATAATACAGTCTTTATTAATTAAAATAAAAATTTCTAGTGAAATATAATATTCAATAATCTACATAAAGTGTTATAAACGATTTTCTCGGAAATTTTTATAGATAACAATAACATTACTTTGTGATGTTTTAAATAATTTTATGTTCTGCATTAAATAATTTAATGTTTTGTTGCAATTATTTTACGAAATTACGGAATAAACAATATTACTGCCGGAGGATTCTTTCGTTTTTCTAAGTGGAAATATAAATTTTCATTTCCTCTTTTTTCCTTATCTTTCAATATCTCGTTATAATATCGTAGCTTCCGCCACTGTAATTAAATCGTATCCGTCGTTTCTCGCATCGTATCGAGAGGGATCGTTAAACCGTATACACAATGTAACAGTATCGCCGTGAGATATTACCATTCCCATTTCCTTGTTTTCTGCCTTCTTTCAGAATCACCAGTAAATTCTATGCAATTTAACGCTCTGCATTGAACGACGATCGAGGAAAGATCTCATCTCAGTTCCGAGTATCGTCAATATTGTCGGGGAAAGAAAAACGTTCGATGTTGCGAATATCTTTTACATCGCATTTCTAATTCAAGTGTTTTTTGTTGACTTACAAAGTAGTTATACCAAGTACAGCCTTCGAAATTTATATATCAACAGTATTTTATTTCGTGAGAAAAAACGCTTTTCAAATTTTCTAAATTAAATATTTAGATATATTTTTAATCTTAGTAGAAAAAATATTAGCAACGGATAAAAACACGGCAATAACCTTTTTGGTATCTTTGAAGATAAAAGCCTAAGATAAATCCGTAAAAATCTAAAAAGTGTTAGTAGGAAGACATTTGGAGTTGATTGTTTTCTAAATCATGGATCATACGAGAGTCATATAATTTCTTATTTATACGATGTGGAACAAAGGTTTACAATGGCAGTCAGAAATATAACAGTTTAATGATACGTGAGAAATTCTCACAATCGCCCGTCCACGCTTCACTGCATACGTAAACGCGATGCCGGGGATATTTCTTCCTGCCTTGCGTGATGCTTTGCCATCCATCGATAACTTCAGACCGGTAATCTTGAAACCATCAGCGAATCGAAAATCGGTCATTTCCTCACGAAGCAATTTAAAGTTATTAGTATCATTATTATTATCATTATTAGCACAGATACATATAATACTCCGTTATAATTTATATTACTGATATCAATTTGATATATTAATGAAAAATTTGACTTTTCAACCGGAAAGTATATTTAGATCTGCGGTTTGAAAAAGTTAGAATTTTTTTCAAATTTCTTATAATCTAGATGGATAGTAAAATAAAATCTCGTTGAGAGCCTTTATTATAAATTAATCTAAAAATATTTTCTTTTTTAGTACTAGCTAAAGCTTTTTTGCAATTTTTTTTCATATTCCATAATTTTACATACTTTACAAATTGTTTGCCCTCCTAATTGTTATTTGATATAACCAGTATCGAAGTTTCGTCTTGCGCTTAAAAAGTCCGCGTTATTAAGAAGACATACGTACGTATATATCGATATACGTATCTTTGAGTCCCTCTTGCATAATCGATTCCGCTCTGCATTTCGTATGCAATTGGATCTGTAATGATTGAACTTGTATAAAAGACTTGCAACGCAGTCAAACTGAAATGATAATAATCTCACAAATTAAATTTGATCCTCGATTTGAAGAACTCTTGAAGAAACGAGTCTCATTTCATTGTGTAATTGAAATGTGACGATTCTTTGACACGCTTGATCACACCTACACATTGCGAGCTATATTAAACGCATCCTCGACGGCGATATATAATTGAAGAGTCGTTAAGAAGGATCAAAACTCGCGATACGGTCGATGGATCTGCCAATGGCACACGCATTTCGAACGCATAACGAACGTGTCATAACTTACAGTGCCACTAACTATTACGACCATTGCGATCATGTGTAGGATGCGATAAACTCTTCGTAACGATAATATATATGGGAATCATGTTAACGAAACTAGATTGTATATTGAATTTTTGAGAAAGCGTAATTCGCTATAATTAAAACAAGTTCTTAATTAACAATTCCGCTTTTATTAATCAAAATTTTATGAAATAATGCATATATAACAGTATTTTACGTATTACTAATTAATACGTATTAAAAATTGATATAAACGAAATGAATACAAGAAGAGATTCATATATATAATAACCAACTTTTGTACCTAAATTTGTAATTAAGAATTTAAAAAGAAATATAGATAATAAAAAATTAGGAAAGTAATCACAAAATAATTTTTTAGACGTATACAAAGATTTTAATTTATTCTTTTTATTAACAAATCGCTTCTTTATACTTATTTTGTTTGAGAACGTGGAACGCAGAGGAAAACGAGATTACAGTGAGCTTTAATTTACGTGCATAACTCGTGATCGTCTTAATAAAGTCTTTAATTAAGCACTAAACTATTTACACATATACTATATAATACTAATATAATACAGTATGAGTCTTGCCTTTTCGCGATTAAACGTAAAAGTGTAAAAGAACGTTCAGCACTCGGAGCGTAGAATTCGAAGAAGAAATCTTCGAAATTAAAGAATATGTACAATGTAATACCGGTTCAATTTGCGAATTCCGAAGATGTTTTCAAGTAACGAACAAGGGCTTTATTCTGAAAAAGATGGAATAAGTAAGTAATTACACCTTCTCAGAATGGCGTAATTTTCTAGAGATAAATAAATAAAAAATGCAAGACAAATTAAAAATAATTTCATACAATTTGCTTTATTGATTCGCTTCTGGTGCATAGATAAACAGCACATCGATATAGGCAGCACAAGCAACATTCATAATCGATCTTTTTTGACTAAAAATAATAAGTACATGATTTTTATTTCGGCAATCAGTTTTCCGACACCAAGCATGCCGATATGCTAGAAGGATTTTTAGGCCAGCGAACGGCATAATGACACAAGCACGACGCAAGCGTCGTTATTGTCGTCATCGCCGCTACCAGCCGTTACCACCATAAAATCGGTCTCCCTTCCATCTCCTCTTCTCCGAGTACGAAAATGCAAAAAAAAAAGAACAGAAAAAGAGAGATGTAAAACACAAATCGTACGAGAAGGGAGCAGAAACGAGGGCCAAAGACCTCTCGCCTGTTCTGTTTCTCTGAAAGTCCATTCCTTTGCCGCTTAATAAGTGTCATGGTGGTTTTCAGTGAAAGCGATCATTGTTCATCTCGTGTCTTCTTTCCGATCCGAGAAAAGGAATGAAACGAGGAGAAACACGGATTCCTGGCCTTGCACCAGAACGCGAACAAATGCGTGTTGCATGTTGGACATAGATTTAATACTACCATACGCGACTTCACGTAGAGACAAAAGCTACTTTAATAAAGCTACTTAAAGTCGCAGTAAGCCAAATTATCTTTAAATTAAATTAAAAATCTCAACGTATTAAAAAAAAATTGTTTCATTTTGGCGTTAATCTAATTTGAAAGTATATTTTTTAGCGATCTTCTTTATATTTCTCTTGGCTTATAATTTGTCGTAACAATATTTTTTCAATTTACGAATGCCGATTTTAGAATTATTATTAACTGATTGTAATAATATAATATATTTTTAACTTACAAATTGCTGAATTAATTTCATTATATTTTATTATACTTTTTATTATAGCAAAGTGCAACATATTTTCAATTTATGAACATAAATTTGGCTTGTTCTATAATTTTACATTTTTATTCCGAATTTTTTTGTCTAGAAGCCATTTAAGTATTGAAAAATGATCCCGATAAAGATATTTTTGCCGAAGAGAAGACGATTCGTCGCGACGAACGAGATGATGGTTTTGCGTCAATCGCGCGATGCTTACGTAAACGCAAGGACGTGACCGAGGAGGAAAAGAGACTTTTCAAGCCTGGCACACCTGTCGCCGGTAGTCTCCTTCGTCGACAAGGAAATATCCACGCGATACGTCAGCGACACGCTTCGATTTTTTCCGACGCGCAATCGCGCTCGTTAACGCGCGCGAAAATTATTATCGCGTTCGTACCGACTAAATACTTAAGATAGTAATGATAGCCGCGAATTGCGAGGTAACGCAACGTTTGGCAATATATT
>NW_017306139.1:145674-171259 GCF_001594115.1 Trachymyrmex septentrionalis
GCTAAATACTTAGATAATGATAGCCGCGAATTGCGAGGTAACGCAACGTTTGGCAATATATTGTTAGCAGTTTGATGCAATAATCTGACAAAGCGCGAGGGGAATAAAGTAAATTTTGAAATTACTGTACAAATTATTTATCTACGATATAAATGTATCTACGATACAAATAACAATCGTAGGTACATTGATAACACCTTGCCTACTTGTTATGATAGAAAGCGTTACGCACTGAAAATAAATATTTTCTTATCGATATCCTTATCTTTAAATTAAATAATTATCAATCGCGATCAAAGAAGTGAATGATGACGTATAATCTCTCAATAAGTCAAATTTATTGATAATATCGTAACGTGACACACATATGGGAATCCAGATTTAATGATCATTAGAGGAATGGCAGGTGTTGCCATTGCTGTCGAAATTATCGCAACAGATTACAATTATTGCACTAATAATTGTTCAATTAATGACACGTCATCTACGATTGCATTGCATGATTACCACGTATAGCACACATGAGTATTTCTCGCAGTGTTGCATAACTGCGATGATGATTATAAAAATTATTTCGATTTATCCGTTTAATGGAGTCTGCAATATAAATCAGTAAATCTGAATCAAATCTAAATAATATATTAAATATTAATTACATATATAAATTACATATTTATTATATGTAATAAATTGAAGAGCACGATAAATTAAAGAAATATATAAAAAAATTTTGAAAGTAATAAATTAGCAATGCTAAATATATAAATGACTGCGTCTAATATTAGTTATTATTATTATTGCGCGATAACATTCAGTATAATCACCAGTGTTTTTTATGAATACAGCAATTAGATTCGTGTTTAATACTCTTTCGAAATTTCTATGTAGTAATCACGCACTCAGTGATAATTAGCCTTCTATTTATCGGTTTGCAAGAACACTAATGAATAAAGACGCAGATCGAACGTCTCACGATTCGTTCTGACGTAAAGGCGAGACGCTGTCTTTCTTTCTTCATCAAAAGACAACGAACGGTACATTTGCCCCAATTAATCAGACAACGGAATTGTGAGAGAAATGCAAATGACGTTCTCGTGTCTGACATTAATTGCGAACTACAATGAAATCGCTCTTACCTAAGAATATAATTCCTAATTGGAATAATCGCTCCAATGAGTGAAGAAAAATCAGTATATACGGTATATTTGAGTAAAATTATATTACGTTACAACAGCATATAACGCCAAATAATGTAATTGCTATAATAATTATAATAATAGAATAGGAGTAAAACTAATTTCAACAAATTATGGAAGAAAATGTGTACTTGTAGCTTTTAAGTTTTTGTTAATATTCTTGTAATTAGCTTGTGTCCTTAAAGTCTTCAGATAAATAATACAGGTAGATAACATATGCGCACGCGCACCACACACACACACACACACAAAACGTAACATATATCGGTAATGACTACATCTCTAGGATAAATTCCAAAGAAATTTCTATGCGTTCCGTATCTTAATTATCATCACGATGTACACATTTAGATTTTTATACATCGCAATAGCAAGAAATTTTCAAGCAAACATGTGTATAGGATAGTTTTATTTTCTTTTTCGCCTTCGTTGTAATTGCGTCCCCCATCATTCTTGATCCTTCAACCGAAATTAATGACATCTTGGCCATGCTTTAAGCATTCATTGCGGCGTTGATCGCGCGATGTGTTCTGGTGTGCATGTGGCGTATCTGTCGTGTAAATATTTGCGTACAGCAGCTAATTTATCCCCGCGCAAAGAACCTCTGAATTCGTCGAAATACGATAGAAACCAGAGATCCGTGACTGCCCGGCAAGAAATAAAGCCGAGTCGTCACGGCGAATTTCCGTCCATGGCGAGAGCGGTGAAAGCCGAGAAATGAACCGCAAAATGTTCTTTTGCTCGCAAAACAGTTAATATTTAAATAAATCATCTCGGAGAATTATTCTTTCTAGAAGTCGCACTTCTCTTACCATTCCATATTTATTTGAGAAAGTTATTAACAATATACGTAAAAATAAACACGTGTACGATATATATGTATATATATATATATATATATATATACATATATTTGAATGAAATTATATCTATTAAATTATAATAATAGAAATTATTGTAACAAAGTGACAGTAGAACTAAATAATTTAATAATATTGGGTTGGCAAGGAAGTAATTGCGTTTTTTTAAAAAGCATCTATCAGTAAAAACCGCAATTACTTTCTTACCAATCAATATAAATGTATCTTGATAGAGTAAAGTTTCAGCTTTAAGAATCTCTTTTTTAAATTGCGATACGACAATTTTTTAACGGAATTATGAGCAATTAAAATCAAAACGATCCTTTTATTTAATCCGCGATAACTCAGTAACAAAAAATCGTAGGAATATTAAAAAAAAAACGATTTTGTAGGGAAAGTAGCTTCCACGATAGGTAGTCGAAAATTTTCTCAAATTTGTTTTGGGCACGTTACAAACTCACAAAGTGAGAAGAAAATTTTCCTGTTTCAGTTCGTAGTTTTTGGTATGTAAAAATTACCAAACTCATATAAACTTAAAAAATGTGGTAAGCTTTTAAAAGTAGAGATTTCAAGCTTTAAAACCCTTTTCTTTAAATTTAAATTTCATTCATTATTGACAAAGATATTGTATATACAACTTTGAGCTAAAAAAACGCAATTACTTTCTTGCCCACCCAATATAATAGTATTACTACAATTTCATATTTGAATCAGATTTCTATTTTTCATTACATAATTCTTACATCATTTCAATTTATATTGTATTTAAGTATAATCTACATTTTTGTTCTTTTTCCAGTATATAACAATAAAATTAAACTGATTTCTTAATTTAGAATTCTACATAATTCAGAATTTCTTCCAGGAACCATAAATATATCGGAAATCAGCAAGTCTGTTAATTTATCGATGACTTACGATAGCAGCAAATAATTGCAAGAAAGATTCGCTCAATGAGCAGATAGTAATAGAAAACAGAATTGTAAGCAAGATTCGCTCGACGAGCAAACACATTGTAATGTGAACGATGATGCTAACTGCTTTGCATCACGATATACGTAACTAATCACTAGTGACACGTGTTAATAACGACATCGTAAACTCAAGATCGCCCGGAGATAAAATTGCGAGAATAAAATTATAATTTTTCTTCAAAATATGTTTACATCGTCGAGAGATATTAAAATCACAGCACTGATGAAAGACGAGATCTGTGGTAAATTTTGCATAAATTATATATTAAATTATGTTCGTCTTAAAAAACAACATTGCCGACATGCCATTAGACATACGTATTGTGTAGAAACTGATGATAAAGTAACACTCTTTGTCCCGCGAGACTTATTGATAAATCAAATTTTCCTTTGTCGTCCGCGCTGACGAAACCTCTCCATTTAATGCCCATGACACGATGATCCATCCTATTGAAGCGAGTAATGTATTGCAAGGTACGCAATTCTATTCGGTCAATCATTGAAAGGCCTTTTATCATTAACGAGGTCGATAGGGTGATATCAACCGCTAACGTTCTTCGATGGGATGCTTGAATTGACTCGATCACAAAGAAGAATCCTCTCGATTCGATCGTATTATCGATTTGTCTTTGTATGACATTCAGAATTATCACAAATAATTTCCATTACGTCACATTAGTGTATCAAGTTAATCATGAGCACGATAGTAACATAGATATACACCAAAATATCGAAATTAACTTTTAAAAAAATCTAATTCTTTTTTATATAATATTTAATAAAAAATATGACGAGAGAGAGAGAGAGAGTTCAACCTCGTTAGTTACAACTCTTTTTATTATAAAATCAAATGAATATTAAAAAAATAACATTTTTATATGCAATTCAATATTTTACGTTACACGTTAAGTATACAGCAAATATAGCTCTCTATCGCATTATGTATGCTAAATAAAATTCTATTCTCTAACGTTAAATTCGAAATTATGTACGAGAGTTGCACGAAATGCACTTTGCATGCACATCAATTAATTATCTAACTATAATCCAGGCAAAAAACATGAATCACCCATGTATATAATTATCTTCTACAAGGACGTAGCAATGACTTCAATGTTCAACAATGATTTTAGAGTTCTAGAATTTATTAATCAATAAAAAATTATTCACTTATATAATAACTATATATTTAAAAATACATATATTATGAAGTAGAAAAATAATAGTAAAAAACATCTATTTTTTTACGTCAATCTTTGTATCAGAATTATTATGAGAATTTAATTTTTTTTTTTCACATTATCATTATATAAAATTAATCACAGATTTAATTTCTTAATACTATAAATATTATCACATATATACTTTATAAAGCTTTCTAATCGACGTACCATAAAATACTGAATTTAATTTGAGTTGCATAATTAAATGCACAAAATCTCAATCATTTTCCGCCGGATATAATTAAATATTTTCACGGTCGAAACGTTAATTTATATTTCATGTCTCTTATTTGAAAGATGTATCTTCAATATGCGTGATCTATTCTCGGCGCGATCGGCGCGACGCGCGTCTGGTTGGATAAAATCTAATAACGTCGAGAATGAATTGAACCAATCGCCCGTATCAAAGCCGGCACACCAATAAGAACTGCATATCGCGAGAGTCGCGCAGAGCGCGACGAAGATGTACTTCGCGAGTCGCATGCGGCGGCGCCAGAGCCACTTATCGTACCTCCTCGCTGTAGACGTCACAAAAATACCAATGTAATAATTAACGAGGAAGCTGTATCGGATTTACTGTCCGGCCAATAACTTGCTGTATTAATTAGCGCGTGTGCTAGATAATCGAGTGAGCATCACGTTATGTCCATCGTTTCCCCTTAAGAAATTCCACATTGAAGCCATGAATATTTTATACAAAAATATATAAAAACACAGTAATAAAAAGACACTGTTTCGAAAGCTATATTTTACATTTTACAACTATTTCTCATACTGTCCATCATTTTAGAAGACTTAACTTAATGATTTAAATTCTGTGACAATATTTTTTGTTTAAAATATTTCTTTCTTTTTTTAAATATAAAATTTTAATGCAAGATAATATTGAACAATATTATAATAATATTCTGTCGCAAACGCGACACGTCATTGAATTATATACCATCAATATTCGATACACACAGCTGAAATATTTTACGGTAAATACAGCAAATTCCTGCAATATTTTTATGTAAATACAATTTTTAATGCGGATACAATCCTTATAACACTTTAACGTAAACGCAGTAGTGATAAATCGTTGGCGAAAACATTCTCGTGAAGGGACGGAAGGTCCCTACGGTATTATACGTGCAGCAGCATCGGCTTCCGGCGTAAAACGACACACGCGATGGTCACCACCTACGCGTGACCAGACGAGACGCGTGCACGCGTGCTTGCGTAACACACGTGTACGTGCGCACGCACTTGTAAAGACAACGATCTTACGCGCTCGCGCTCATCGGCTCGGCTCGACTCGAGTGCAACGAACTCGCAATTTCGCGCCCGTATCTGCATTCTTCCAGGGCGCAACGCACGAATTGCTGTCTCTGATTCCAGCTCCTTATAAGCTCCAAAACGCAACAGGCGCGTAGTAAACCTTAAGCATCGAGATATTGATCAATCTCAGTCAAATGTGAGAAGAATAATCGACTATGATTGATCAGTTTTTAAAACTTAAGACTTACTGCACCTATTGTTGTTTCGGGATTGATTCTTTGATCCGCACCGAAACTTGTCTTCTTGAAATAGCTCCGTTCTCTCGAGCTGAGATACCCATGTCAGAAAATTCGAACGAAGATACTTCGAACATTCCAATATTTCAGTCTGTACAATTTCAATGTCAAAATATTTTTATTATTTCTATTTATTTATTCATCGCGTGAAATTCGATTGGCAAAAATCAACGAAAACTGATATTTACGAAAAAAAACGTCATCGATGTAGCATTTAATTTTTGTGCAAATTTACACGATAATTATATGTGTATCTTTGAAAGACACTCGGCTGTTTGCTCTGTCCGACTTAACGTAGAATCATCCATTTAATAATTATGGGATAGCGAGTATAAGCGCGAGGCACGGACCAATCAAGCATAATCGGTAGGACCGTTCGCACAAGGCGGACGACTTAATGACCGTATAAAATGGGCCACGTGGGTGTCCGGTTATGTGCGACCCTTTCCTCTCCACGCGCGAAATTTCTTCGGCACACATCCTCCTTCAGACGCTTTTCATCGCTCTTGTTAATTTTAGAAACGAATTACAATCGCAGGTATACACGCGCGATTTACGTAACCCGCGTCCCGCCTTTCTAAATCCACACATATAGTACATATAAATTATTTAATTTTTACAGAACGGTTATAGTAAGCTTCTGATGGAATTATATTTTGGGAATTATATTTTTACTAGAAATAAATAAGAGATAATAGATTATATATATTATAGAAATCTTACTCAAGAAAAGAGACTGTAAGATTTTAAAAATAAACCTCTGTCTTTTAAAGGTTAATTGCCTCGTTTATTTTAATTCTAATTTTAAATTTAAATTAGTTTAAAAAAAAAATGTGTCAATCAAATTGAAGTTATGTATTTCTCGTTTCGATAGATCCTTTAATCGAAAACTCGAAATTTAGAAATATAACTTTAATCTGGAACTAAATTTTTTCAAGCTGGACTTAAATTATATAAATTTACATATTTCTATGAAAATATTTACAATTCTCCGAATTTATTTTCAACTTTTTCGTAGATATTCGATTGAGTAGAAAAAAAGTAGAAAGATTTTAAAAATTATGTTTCTGTTTACGTCACATTTTAATAATGTATAAGATACCTGTACTATGTTAAAGATAACATTGCTCCACAAAGCGTATTAAAGATATCCTTAAACGAAGTCATATGATAAGACCACGACGCGTGGCGCTAGTCTTAATCTAAACATGCACAACCATATGTGTATATATATATATATTAGAACACGAGCGGGATATAAGCTTACTTGAGCAACAACGGTTTTAGAGATACTATGTATCGCAGATATCTATACTATTACATAGCCGATAAATTTGTAGATATAAACATCCTGTACGAAACGGTCCAAATGTTCTTCTTTAATCGTGCAGTTACCCTACAGGCGTAGGTAATGATGCGGTATCGTAGTATTATTTTTATGGCACGTTTTAATTTTACAAAGCTATTTGAAAGAAACGCTAGATTTGCCACGCTTCGATCGCTACGCAGGCATATACGTACGGATTACACCACGTTACAACGTATCGAGCGACGTATCGGCGATATATGTTACCGAAACCGGATACGTGCGGGCGCGCGTACGCATCTTCGTCAGCGAGCGAGTATGGTGTGCAATATGCACCAACAGTCGCCCATAAAAGCGCGTGTAATAAAGGAAGTTAACGCACTATCGACATATGCCAGACTGGCGAGAGAAACGTTACATTCAAATAACGTGCGTAATGTTTTTTACAGGTTTAGAAAACAGAATTTATTTTTTTTCTTTTTTTTTTTTTTTTTTTTTTTTTTGAATCTATTTCAGATGATTTATTTTTAACAAAATTCTATTGTTAACAAAATTCCATTCTTTTTCATATCTCGCGCATAAAACATTTAAAGAATTGTGAAACGTGACGTTAGGTATAAAGTTATGAAATATAATATATAGATTTATAGAAAATATATACATATATTTGTAAATGTAAGAAAGTGCAGAAATGTAATAAAAGCAGAAGTGCGTGATAAAATTATAAATCGAATTCTATCGCGAATTCTGACGTGAGAAAATTGTAGCGTCTAAAGTACGCTTTAAATAACGGAACACTTCTATTATAAGTAAAGCTAATATCTGGAGCAATAATAAACAGAAAATTATACGACGTATGCGAACGTGCTTTGCAATTTAATCTAATTGTCGGTTTTGCCTAAAGGCGAAATCATGAGTTTAATTTCGCAGTGATAAGCCAAACATTGATATCCTTTCAAATTATTCTAGAAACATTAGCGAGAATCGGTCACATCTAAAACAATTTGTTTCTCAATCAAGATGATTCTTTCGGGATATTTTCTGTGTCGTATATCGTTACGCAAGCGAGAGATATACAGATGTGCTATATAAGGCCAAGGTACAAGGAATTGTGCGGCTAATTATTTCAAGCTACGTAAACATACATCTTGTGTGTTATGGACGTACAATTTCCTTATCTCACGCAGAGATAATTTTCAATTTATATTTACATTCTTTCCAACGATAGAATAAATGAACAAGAACTACTGTGTTCATGAACTTAAAATTAAATTATTAACAATCTAAATTTCTTGCAGTGAAATCTCACTCCAAGAAAATGAAAATACAGTCATCCTTCACTTCTTGAAAAAGAGCGATAATTTTCATTTTTTAAGAGTGAATTTTCACTTCAAAGGAGCGAAATCTCACTTTTTTGGAGTAAAAAATTGGCACTCTTTTTCAAGGGTGGTTGTATTTTCACTCTCTGGGAGTGAGAATTCACTGTAAGAAATATAGAATGAAGAAATTCATGACCTAAAAATCGCTCCCTTTCTTCTCTGTGCTTCTGCGAATTACATTTTCTCTTGAACAATGAACATTACCACCAACTATCGATCTCAACGGCGGGGACACTGACTTCCTCGGTTTACAAACGCGTCTTCTATGGGACGAACGAGGTCACTGCGAGTGTAAGTCCAGCGGAACGCGCTGCGTTAGCGAAAATAGAGCAATTCGAAGCCGCAATTGTACGAAAGGTGTAACGGCGAGGCAGTGGTCGAGGAGAGTACGTTGAACTTTCTACGTCGATGGAAATATGACAAAAGCCGTGACTCATGGATGAGCTGTCGACGCACGTTCGTCCGTCTCATCCGTCTGTCCATTCGTTCGCTGCAAATCGCCAGTGAAGTGAATAGACTCGAAGCGACTCGTATCGTGCGGTTTCTGCCATCTCTCCTAATCCTTCGGAAAAAAATGTATCGAAAGGAAAATATAGACAAGAATTTTGTCTGAAAGCGATGGCATAGTATAATGTAATGATATACAACAAAATTTTCACATTCTACATCGGAATTTCTAGGGTGCAAAAATTCGAAAAATCTTCTTAAATTTATTCAGAATTTGAAGAATCGCTTTTATAACCATTTTATTTATCTCCAAGAATATTTGAGGGAAATGTTAATTACATTGTTGAGAAATCGAGCAATGTTTAATTACTTGCAAATTTCATTTCTAAAAATTTTTACGAGTCATATCTTCGTACATCTCTACAATTTTTTTTTTTTTTTATATCTATTTATACACGCGCAATTTAATTGCTTATATCGCCGGCGAGCGTGTATGCAAATAATAATTTCGTAATTTATATGCATAGACAATTAGAAAAACCCGTGATTGTCGGACTATGCAATTAAGAGAAATCTAGAAGAATCTAATAAGACGCCTATGTAATCGCATCATATACGTAATATAAACAGAAAGTAGACAGAAATACTAGAAAATTGCTGGAAACCGAAATAATTGCAATTTTCGTAATTTCGTTTATCAGCTTTCCCTCCTCCTCGTCGAGAATCGAAACCTCAATATCGCAAACGTGTCATTTATGTCATATTATTTAATTCCTCGTGGACGCGTTGTATTGGAAAAAGCGAGATTATGCATGCGAAAGAGCCAAGTGTTACGAGGACAAATTTCTACACTTCGTGGAGAGCGTTTCCGCGCTCGCTTTATTGAATGTCGTGAAAGTCTATTCCATAGAATTTCACAGTTTTGAACGACTAAAAAACGAAAAAACGTGTTTTTGTCTTCACGCGAAGATTGATCGTTTCAACTCGAAAGTTTTCTTTATGAAAAGAAGAATTTTTACATTTGACTAATCGCAAACCATTTCTTATGGAAATTCTTTATGCGATTTATCTAGATTGAAAACTCAGATTTGTAATGATCCGATAAATCGATCTTAGAAATTTTTTATCTTTTATCTAAAAAAAATAATGGTTTCGAGAATGTAAAATATAGTTTTTTTTTTTTAAACTTGAGACGCTGTATGCGTTTCGTAGAAGTCTTATAAATTACAAATTATGTAAATTACATGAATTATATGAAATGACGTGAATATGCAACAACGTTATAATTGGACACGGAAATAATTACATTCGTGAAATTTTAAAAGATAAATTATGTATACCATGATTTTACATTTTAAATTGAACCAGCTAAAAAGAAACTGCTACTTGCGGCTAACTCGTTTTTAACATAATTTAGTAGCTGCAAGATAAACGCCCGTCTTTCGTGGCCAAGCGTTTTCATCGGCGGGATTAAAGTGCCATGGCGCACTTTAAAATTGCATTCGCCGCCGTGGAATTACGCGAGATCTAATTACGCGCTCAGCTGGACGAGGCGTTTCGCACTCATAGAGCGAATTAAATGTTACCAAGGCAAACGTCACGAATGATATCGCATCCATCGCATATCGTGTTCCACAACTCGCGCGATTACTTTTTGCACACGCTAAATTAGAATTTCCTAGGCATATCGCATCTATCCGTACCATCGTTTATTACTTCCCGCCGTAAACCGGCTTCAACGATTCGTTTATACTCGAGAGAGACTCATAAATGGGACGCACATTGGTCGAAATCGATTTTACGAATCATAAAAGATCTCGATCGCAACGAGTCGAATCATCAATGCAGAAATGCATGATAGAAACTTTAGAGTGTCGGGCGAGCATACATATCCAATAAATAAAACATAAGATATCAATTCTTTTTAATGAGTTGTAAATACGTCAATAATAATACGATAATCGTCGTTAAAGTAAAGTGATATAATATTGAATTGACAACACGATGTTATTGTGTCAAGTGCATTATCTCGATACGAGTGTACATTGCACGCACCTTGGATTGTGCAAATTCTGAGGTCACGGGCGCTTATCTAAATGTATTCGCACTGCTTTGTTTATTGTTGATATTTCCCTCCCAAAACGCGAATACGAGGTCCATCACAACTAATCAGCGATAATCGAACGAGATAAATTATGACAGATATACAGTGTGGCACGACAGCACATGTGTAAAAGAGATAACAGAAGAACACATATATTATACATTCTTTTGAATTATTAATCATCAATGGGCCGAGCCTCACAAGAACGGATTTGCGTTTTATCTTTATTTAATTTTCTTCTTTTTATCTTTATCTACGCGCCCTATGAAACACCACGGAATTTAACTTTGAAAAATATCGCATACAAAAATGTTTGGGAAATCTATAATATACGTAACATAAAATAATATTTTCGTAACATTTTTCTAGAATACCGCTCTGATTATCTTCGTTATTTCGATTTAATTTATGCGGCCGTATTTGCTCAAAATTTAATAATAATTAGAAAATTAAATAAAAAATTAAATTTCACAAATTTCACTTTGGGGACAAATTATATAATTAAAAAAAAATATATATATTAACGAATATTATGTAACGACAAGGAATCCTAAACGCATTTGTCACGAATTCGAAAATTGGACTGATTATAAGAGTGATACTAATATAAATCTGATTCTTGCGGTGTTACTTTTCTCAAATGTAACTCCGACCGATATGACATACTCTGAAAGTATCGCATCGCGTTACAAGCTCATCTATCGATTTTCGCAAAATACTCCGCCCGCGTTTGCATTATAGATGCAGCCGCTTGTTGCATCGCACAACAATACTTGCGGGACAAAGTTCACTGCTATTCGCGCATTTACTTTACGCTATTCGCTGCTATTACTTATAAAGTATTTTTATTATTGATTCTCTAACTGTAAGACAAAAGATGCCTTAAGTTTTCGGAAGCAGCAATGGTATAATATCGCATAATTGCACAAAGCTCTTTTTAAAGTTTCTGTAGACAATTTTGGATAAAAATATGAAGGAAGAATTTTGTTAAAAAGTTGTAAAAGATTCTCGTTAATGAGAAAAACAGTTCATTTCTGATATTCCGTTGCAATTTAATTTAGGAATAAAAGGAGAAAAAAAATCATTCTATAACATACATCACGCAAGCTTAACAATTCGTAGTATTTTATCATCTTTGAGTCACTACAGGCATATTGAATCGTGACAGTCAATTAAGTGCTTTCATTCAATGCGCATGCGTAGCTTATTTTCACTTACACGTGCCTATTATCACATTTTACGATTATTTACTGTCTCTCAAAGGGAATAAGCATAGTTTTCGCCCATCTTTACAAATGTTTTAAAGCAATCTTATCATTCTGTTTCATTCAAATCGTCTTTATTTATAGATGGCATGTAATAAAAATTAACATGTCATTTCTCGCTTCTGACGTCACGATTCAATATGGCTGTGGTGACTCCAGGAGCCTTAATAACAGTTTGACATCACACAATCCAAGAACATCACTTGGAAGAAAATCGCCGATTTACGAAAGCGTAACGCGTTCGTGCCTGTAACACACGATGTCAACGACTAACATGCAACAGTATGACATTCCTCGACGTTCTGGTGATAGCAACGATTCTGGCAACGTCGACAATAGCCAATGCTCAGTTCATTCCAATGAATCCAATGTCGGTCGTAATTCTCGCGATTCTCTCTGTTGAAGGTACACGCGGCGAATAAAGGAGCGCACGCTGAGCAAGTGGCAAGCGGTTTCGCAATCGCGAAATCAAGGCGCGTCAACGGTATGCGAAGGATAACCCCGAGATAACCCTGCAAGCAGTCATTCGTGAATTCTTCGTACCGTTATCCCCAGCGACGAAAGTCAGAGTGAAAGAAATCGCAAAATTGTCACGTACGAAAATTCCTTTTCTCTTCTCTTTTCAGAAAATTTACAACGGCCGCTAAGGAATCTTAACGGGAACGATAAGGAGATATATCATTCATACAGCATAATGTTTTTTACAAGCGAACCGTACAACATATTCTAGCGACGAGTAATTATGGCGATATCAGTAATTATCGCGTGACGCTTGTAATTTTAGTGGAAAAATGGCTTACTGAAATCAAAGGGCTCTCAGAGTAACGGCGTGATAGGTGACACGACGAAATAGTACACAATACGACACAAAAAAACTGAAACAGTAAGCGAATTCCCCCCGGTAAAGAATTTCTCACGCATGAATATGTATAAATATGTATAAACATACGTAAACGCGCATAAATATTCATAAACATATATAATTATATTGTACATGAAATATATCCATACATGTTCATACATCCTTTTTTCTTTTGTAAAATTACTTTTTAGTGTAATAGAAATAATAATAGTAATGTAAAAACATTAAAAATAATTAAAAAGGTAATTTTCTCAAGTATTTGTTTTAGAAAAAATTACGTTTGAAGAAATGTAAAAAAATTACTTATACGTATAATTATATATAAAATTATGCATAATTATTGTGTGAGCTATTTTTTTACATTTTTCCTTTTAATTATCTCTTTAATTATTTTTTATGTTTTCACATTACTCTATTATTATTTCTATTACACTAAAAAGTAATTTTGCAAAAGAAAGAAGGATGAACATGTACGGACATATTTGTGTATATAATTATACACATTTATGAATATTTATGGGTGTTTATGTATGTTTATACATATTTATACATATTCATACATGAAAAATTTTTTACCGTGTCAATATTTTGGATTATGTGCTTATTGTATTATTGCCTTATGTCTCTATTAAGTCCTACTTACAATGAAAGTAATATTGGGAGCTTTCCAGCAGAGGTACAAATAAACACAAAAGTAATTCTGTCTTTATTTCTTAGTGATTATCAAAAACTTGTGTCAATTTGTATCTTTTGCTAAAAAGCTCCCGTTGCAGATAATAAGCAGCAAGAAAATGTAAGAAACTGACCAATCATAAATCGATTGTTTCCCTTACATTCAACTATGATTAATCAATTTCTTATGGCTCACAATTTACTACTACTTACACAACTTATTACTTTCACTGTAGACAGTCCTTTATAGACTTTCTACAATAAGTCATAACCTAAGCCTTAAGTCTTAAGCTATAAGAAATTGACCAATCATAATCGATTATTCTTCTCACATTCGACTGCGATTGGTTGATGTCTTATAATTTAAGATTTAAAACTTAGCTTATTGCAGAAAGCCCATTAATCCGGATCTACAATCGATGTTTTAAGTCTTAAGCCTTAAGAAACTGACCAATTACAACCGAATGCGAGAAGAATAATTAAAATCGATTGTGATTCGTCCATTTCTTATGGCTTAAGGCTTAAAAATCTATCGTAAATCCGGGCTTGCGATAGATCGAATCGCTCGACTGCATACTTGCTCTTACTTCATGTGTCATAGCCTTAAGACTCGGCGCAGCTCTCGCATTTATTCCTCCATTTATTTCGCATTACGCTAATTACGGAATTTTCTAATTATTCCGTACTCGCGACATCAGTTCTCGTTCTCTACGAACGCAACAATCGCTCGGTGTCTTTGGCCGTGAGCGCGAACGCGAGCGAGAGAGCGCGACCTTATTCCGACGACAAGCGCACCCGTTCCCGTTGCATCGGCGCGGTGCAACGCGAGGTTCAACGCCGAGTGCCGTCAGATGCAACGCCAGGACGACCTCAACAAATGTTGCGGGGATCAGTGTAGGGAGCGAACGTCAAAAAAAGGTTCAGACTCGAATACCAGACGTGAGATTTTCACGACCGGATTTTTTCTCTCCCTTTCTTTCTTTCATTGTTCCTTTCTATTTCTCTCTCTCTCTCTCTCTCTCTCTCTCTCTCTCTCTCTCTCTCTTTCTCCCCCTCCTCTCTCTTTCTCTCTCTTTCTTCGACCGCCTGCTGTTTCTCCTTTCTCACTCTTTATCTACCCAAATACCTGCGTCGCCTGTGATAATTCTTTATTATCTGATATCTTTTTTCCCTTTACGATAAACGTTGCTTTACGGTGTTCAATTTTAGGCGGTCGTCTCGAAAAAAAAAAAAACGAAAAAAGATGTAAAGTGTTTTAAATGTTAGCTGTTCTCTCTTATTCGCTCCATCGCACCGTTTCTCTTCCTTCAGCAAGCGCGACGGCGCCGCTGCTCACGCCGTCTCGCTCGAGCCTTCCCCGCTCGCTTCGAAAAGAATCCACCGTGATACGCAACAGGTTATCGAAAGGTATCCGAGTGCGCGCTCGGCGCGGCGCATATATATATATATATATATATATATATATATGTATATATATATATACGCAAATATGTAAATGACATTTGTATACACGCGCGCGCGCATACACACATACAGGCACACACGACGATAGACACTCACCGTGCTCGGCGACCGCCAAGGATCCGGCCAGGAGAGCGCACAGGACAAGTAATAGCAGGGAGATCCACGTCGACCTTCGACGTCCGTTTGCACCATCAAAGTAGCACCATCGTTCCTCCTTACGCGCCATAATTGCGTCAACTTTGACACGACGAAGGTTTCTAATCCGTCCCGTCTTTCCGCTTTACGGAGGGCTTCGCTCGAAAGTTACCAACGAGCGAGCGTCGTGAGTTCCCTCGATAGACACTCGCAGTACGAAGCGGAGCGCGACGGAAAAACGGTGAACGCGCGCGCGCGCGCGTACACACTTACGGCGGCGGCGGCGGCGGCGGCGGCGGCAGCGACGACGGAAGAACGTGGAAGGACGGAGAGACGCACAAAGGTGTGGGTGGCGAAGGGAGAACCGGATGGAGAGGAAAGTCAGGGAATCAAACGGGCTGACTCGGAACTCGCGGAAAGGAGAGAAAGAGAGCGAGAGAAGACAACGGGAGGGAAAAGGGAGAGGAGTTGAACGCGCCGCCACGTGAACGAGTTCTCGTCTCGCGGGAAGAAGAGGATGTTCCGATGAAAACGGAATCGGTAGAGCGCACCGCCGAGGAAAAAGCGCGTCTCCTTCGACCGATCCGTGTAAATTTTGCCTGTCAAACGAACACGGGGCGAGAGCCAAAAGCAACTTGTTAAAAGTTTACAGGTTACGCGACACACTGACGACGACCGAGCGAGATTCTCTACTCGAACGATTCGCGTAAAAGCTGGTTCCTGAAACGCGACTCGCTCTTCAAACCGGTACCATCCGACGGCGGACCACGGCGGCGGCGGCGACGACGACGACGACGACGACGACGACGGCGGCGGCGGCGGCGGCGGCAGCAGCGACGACACTCACTTACGACGCGAACGGCATGCTCGCTCTCACTAGTCACTCGCTGCGCTCGCCAGTCTCTTTCGCCTACTCCGAAGCGACCTCGAGAGTATCTAGATAATCATCTAGATAGACGCTCTTACATGCCAGATAACGCGCCGGAACGCTAGCGCGAAATTCGCACGATCGACTCGTTTCGATTAGCGCCGTTCGTTAATAATCGTGATACCTATGGAAGACTGTTTTTAGAAATAAAACAACGAAGAAATTAAATTAATTGAAAATTAATCGAAGTGACAAAGCCATAACAGAAAAAAAAAATCAAACAGTTGTTGATGTTAATAATGAGTTAAATATTTAATGAGATAAGATAATTTTTTTTTTCTATTATACCCCTCTCGATATGTCATATTTATAGACGTACGTGCAGATTTGAATCAATTAGTGTCAAATAAAAAATGACATTTCCTCGCGTAACGCGCCATGAAATTTTCTAGTCGACAAGGAAGACAACTGCTGTATCGAAGCAAGATAATATCAGCTCATCGTAAGAAGAAGATATTTTATTGCAATTGAGTTTTTCATATGTTAACTTGATATATTTATTAAATCGTTATCTGATGAAGTTAGCAACGCACAGATTACCGATTGAAACTTTCGATCATGTAATTGTCTGTGAACCAGCGTTTATAGAAGAAGGAACTCTTGCGAAACTTCGAGCGAAGATAGAACTTCTTTGCTAGGTGAATCGGGGAGTGATGCTGATGATATTAAAGATATCTTCGAAAAATCGCTGCGAAAATCTTTTAAATACGGAATGTCGATCAAGTGATGTTGTCCAAAAATTGCCTAAAAAAATTATAAATTCTTTAAAAAATTTAGAAACTTATAAAATTAAAATATGAAAGAGTCTCTACAGCCTTCGAATAAAAAACATAAAGAGATTCCTAAGATAGCTAAAAAAAGTACTAAAAAATATTTTCGGAGTCGGCGCGGTAAGAAACATGTAGTTAATTAAAAAATATAGTATTCAGCGGGTTAAATTCAACTAATAACATGACTTACAATATTAAATACATGATCTCTCATACTTTGTCTTTTTCATTGATGACGGCTCAAAATGGAGCCGAAACGTTCGAGTTAAAAATAATAAAATTTAAATGCCAATTAAAATTCAAACGAAACTCCAAGTTAGAAGTTCTCTCTCTCTCTCTCTCTCTCTCTCTCTCTCTCTCTCTCTCTCTCTTATTCTTTAAATCCCCTAATTTTACCGTGACGTTCGTCTTATCCGAAAACGTTCGATGGCATTGCTTGACGTCAGCATCGCGTGGGAATGACAGGGTCGCTCGCACTTGTTGCCTCTGTCGATCTTTCTTCCGTAACATGTACGATCTGTCAGTCGTACGACGCATGCGATCTACATCATCCAACGCTTCCAGAGTCGACGCCAACTTAGAATCGCGTATCCTCTTGAGCTTGTCTTTCTCTAAGCTCTCGTCTGCTTTCTTGGCCATTGCGATCAACTTTCTCTGATGGTCCTCGATTGCAATTCTCCACGAATGGTGCCAGTGCACCATGTGAACGATCAGATGCTTGTCCACGCTCAATGGATTGACGCCGGTCTGCTCCAAATTTCTGCTAAGCTCCGTCCACATCTGACCAAGCTTCAGTTTTAGATACATCTCGGCGTAACATAGTGTTACCTAAAAAAATCCAAACACACTGATTCATTCTGATATTATGTAAAAAATTTAATGTTACTATGTTTGAGCAGGTGGTCTGATCAAGGATAATGTATCTTACGCAATCTTTCGTTGGCAATTCCTCAAGTAGAATCTTATAATGCTGTCTAGCCATTTCGTATTTAACGCCGTCTCTCTCAATTATTTTCAAAATACTAAAGATTTTTGATCGCACCGAATCAATCATGTCAGTTATAGTGGGACTAACGTCTTCCGTAAGCAGGAAACGATAGGTGTCTATCCACTGCTCGGTGCCCATCTGAAGGTCTTCAGGATCTAAAATTATAAACAAATTCAATTACGTATAATTCAAAAAAATTTGCTCAACTTTTCGTTCAAATTTATTCCGTAATTTATATAATTATAAATAATTCAAAAACGTTTAGATAGATATTTCTTAAATAAAGAAAGCTTCTCTGCTTTCCTAGTTATCGAAAATATTTTTACGTTTCCGAAAATAATTTTAAGCGATTTTTAAGAATTTAAGAAATGTTAAATTAAAGTAGATTTTCTGTGAAAAAGTGTCTTCGTGTATGAAACTCGACGTTTTGATTCGCGAGATTGTACCTATGGAACCGTCGGCATGTCTTTTCATGCCGATCCTGTCTTCCTCTTCTCGCCAAATATTCATGAATAAAGATATCAGACCCGTCTTCTTATCAGCGCCTCTCCAGGTGCAGAGACATGGTCCGCAAAAAGTGGTATCGCATATATCAGTCAGTGCACCGAGATACAAACATCTTACAGGGTAGCTCGCGATCTCAATGGTGTCCAACATAGAGTACAATCCACCGCCGTTCAAGAAAATTTGAAGATTCTCAGGACTTCGCACTATGCATTTCCAAACGAAAGAGCCTATTGCTAGCAACAGTCTGTCGAAAAATGATAAAATGTCTATTTATAACATACTTGCTTCTATTTTTCATTTCAATATGTAAATTCTTTCTAAATTCAGTACGTTTCTTAAATTTTAGAATAGCCTTAATATTTATAATTATTGACGGATCATTAGTTAATACAATTTATCAATTGACATAACAAATTAATTAAATAATTAATATAGAAAATTATAATAAAAGCCGACAAAGCAATATTTGTGTGAATTGTATTTGTTTAGCAGCAACGTTACCGCTGATCTACTTGAAAATCCTCGTTTCTTTGATGTAGACATTTTGCGAATATTTCTAAAATAAGCTCGACGCTTCGTCGTTCGCACATCTGTTGAACAGACATTTGTTTTTTCATAAGCCCTTCTAGGGAGATCAGTAGCAATGTCAGAATTCGTTGCCCTTTCATCGTAAACTTAGCTAAACTCATGATATTGCTAAATAATTCTGAAATTAGAAAGTAATATTTTTTTATTAAGAATTCAAAGATCATTGTAAAAAGATTACATCAATTTTTACTTGTCTATGAAAATAACTTATAATATCTCTTACTAATTAATAACGGTATCATTCCGTGTTTTTGGAAATCCTCGAGAAGAAGAGCAGAGTCCTGCAGAATTATCGAGCAAACGGATCTCGTAAAAATCATCGTAAGATACTCGTCGAATTCAACGTTCAAAATTTGCTTGAGCATTATCAGTAATCTAGGAGCATTAAAAGTTATTTCATTTGACTCCGCATTAAAATCCGATTAATTTTTTTTATGTTTTTTTTTCTTTTACATAAGAGTGCCTTTGCGCTTCACAAATTTCGTTTCTATTCGTGGAGCTAACAGTGATAAGATATGCATTGCACGCTCCAAAAGAATTAGCGACGCAAAAGATCCTTTATCTTTTTCATTCATGCAGAATTTAATGATTCGAAGAATAATTGACATAATCATCGCTTTGTCCATCACCTAAAAAATTAAAAGGTTACCTGTCAATATATGTTTCTTAAAATTTAAAAATAACACATGTTTTTGTTAAAATAAATGTATGTTGAGATTGAATCTTTAATCCTAGAAAAGTCATATTTAAAAGATAACAAGTTTAAACATCCCCTATTTTTTCTGAATTAAAAAAAAATTTGTTTTGTTTAAAATTTTTTAAGTAAAATTGATGCGAAATAATTTACGAAGACGTAAACTTCGATATCTGCGAGGTAAGCGATGATCATCAGTAGGATCTTTTTGAAGAAGAAGTCCTCTTTGCTGTTGGAGAACTTAACACTTTCTGCCCATATTGTAGTAGTGCCAGATTCAATTGAAGGTAAAAGATGGACGATGTCTTCCGCGATACCGCTACTGACAAGATTCCACGATGGTAAAGCCACGATTCCAGCGAGGATCAATGCGGCGATGTCGTTTCTGATCCTCAAACTGACGGCGCAGTATTGACCGCGAAGTATCTGCCGCTTGAAGGAATACCTCAAGCCCCTGTGCTGCGTCAGAAATCGTATACTTTATGCTTGATAGCTCATCTCTATTAAAGAGAAAGCTACATAATAAATACATAAATAAAATCGGAGTAAAAGAATATCTTATGAATTAAAAAAAAGAGAGAGAGAGAGAGAATAATGTGCCTGTATGACAAAACTAAATAAAAATTTATTCTATGATTATTTTTCCATCGCATTGTCTTTAAATGTTTAATTGCTAAGTGATTAAAGCGTGCTATCAAATGATACCACATGGCGCATTGCTTGAGCGATGGGAGGTCCTTCAGATGTTCTGGTAGCGTTTTCGAAGATAACACCGATCTCATGAGGCTCCACAAGAGTTTCATTTTTAAAAGCATGATGTCCCTCGGATATTCCTCTCCCATAAGGGGTATGTCCAATGGTGCGGCGCAGGACAGTTCCGTCGCGCAAGGAAGATCCATCCTGGTTAACAACGTGTTCAGTATCCCGGCCTGCAGCATTCTGTGACCTTTATTCATAAATATAAAGTTGTAGTCTACGCACGTAAAACGAGAGACGCCAGAGATATTCTTTGTAAATCATCTTTGCTGTAATGTCCCGACATGGGTGTTATTCCTTGAAATAATATTTGAATGAAATGTCAGCTTAATATATAAGCATTCGATATGATGTTCTACTAAATTTCTTTTGAAACTTCTCGCCTTTAAGAAGCTCGGAATATATAGTTTTTTTAATATTCTTTCTGCTCAAAATGTTTGAAGAACATTTAAGAAAAATTTAAATTTAAATTGAATTGAATTGAGAGAGGAGCAATGTTTTTCTAATAATTTAAACAATATATAAAATATCTCGATTCGCGATTACTCACAACATTGATTTGAGATCGAGGCGACCGTATAAGCCAGTTCCAAGATCTTCGGATATATCTTTGGCATAGCAGCCTCCAGCAGTTCGATGATGATAATCGGCAATCTAGAATTCTCCATGGCTCGACGACAAAAATCTAATTTCACTGCCGCAATGTTTATCGGTTTCGTCTGCCTAATTAATAAACAGTCAAGAGCCTCGTGGATTCGTTGAACATCTTCTTCATTGGGCAAAATTATTAGAAGGTAACCGAGAAATGTAAAATAGTGCTCTATTATGACAGAACTGGTGAGACTCTCGGAAGCTTGTTTCAGCAAAGGCGGTTGACTGCATAACTGCAACATTCTATCCAAATGCTCCTGATAGTCATTAGTTTCTCTGCTCTTCCAGGCTAGAAATTCTAATATCTTCATTATGACCGGCAGGTGTCTGACTGGCTGTGAAAGGTATCTTTAAGAAAACACACTTAGAACACGATTAGAAAATATCGAATAAACTGGAGCAAGTGAAAGCAAAATAGATATAACAAAGTATAAGAAATTAATTTTTAATAAGTTTTTATTAATTCTTAAATAATGCTTTTGTTACAAACGATATTAGATATTACTTTCAGGCCTTAAAGATATTTTTATTAATTAATTATTCTTAAGAATCGATGTAAATTTTACGTTCCTAAATTATAATTTTTTAAAAGTGTAACATTTCCTATTTTGTCACATAAAAATTAGCTGGCTTTAAGAAGGTTCTCGCGCTACTTCCTAGTTAATAGACTGTTTATTCACAACAATTAAAACAATTGAAATAATCAAAATAATGGATTAAAAAGATTACTAACAATATCTTATGCCATTATACATAATTAATTTTATGTGTTACTAAATATTTTAAAAATGACAAAATAAAAGTTGTAAGATGCTTATTTCATGTATACGCATTGTGTCCTCAGGTATCGTCCATTTAATATATGTTTTAGCTTTTCTCATTGAAGAATATAAATTTCTTTACTGTACAGTTGTAGTTTAAATAAAACTTTACGAGAACAAATTTAAGTGTTTACAATTATAACGATTTTTAAATTGCTGTCTTATTGGCAAGTGTCTTAATTTAAAAGAGAATAACTACAGAATAAAGTTATATCTTCAACTTGTAATGTAAAATTCTATAAATTTAGAATTAAATATCTTCAAAATTATACGATAAAAGTCAATGAAAATTTTTTCTAGATATTATTGATATTATTAACATTTGTTAGGCGTATATTATAGACTTGTCTTATATTTCATCAAACGTGAGAACCTTCTTAATAATTCTCAGTCAAAGAGATTCTTATTTTTAGTACGTGTAAATTAAAGGATACGTAACCGTCGTCACCGATTTCACGCAAGTAATCAGATAAAAGTCGTGATATCCGCTCGACATGATCGTTGGTGACAGGATCCGACACGAGTTGTCGCAATTTCTCTACAGTATAATCCACATCTATTCGACGACGATATTTTTCTGCATTATTCAAATATAATGGGGGATTATTACGGTTCACGTATTTCGGATAGATCGACTTCTTAGGGGCAAAACAATGATCTTGCCGTTTTCGTTCCATTAATCAAAAAAGATGGTTATACAAATTATATAGCAATCATCGATCTTGCTTGAACATTAATCATATATTAATAATAAATTAACTTCTCGTTGCAAATCGACTGTATCTTGTTTCGCTCACGATACACTTTTTCTGCTGAACGCAGCCGATGATTGCAAAGTTGTCAGATTCGTCCGTGTGATACATTATTATATTATATTATACCGATAAATTAAGACAGCTCGAGTCTCGATGAAATGAGAAATGCATCAAAAGAAAGATCCACGCAAACCGGTAACACGTGTTTGACGATTAATGAGAAGTGATATTCGCATAAAAACTGTAATCATTAGTAGTAATTACATTAATCGCATTTATTAAAATTTAAGAGGATTCCATTTTACAGAAATGAAATAAAACAGCGAAACAATATTCTCTGTCTCATTAATTATTTTATTTGAATATTGTATAATATATAAATTATATTAAATAGGCGTGACGAGATAAATTGATGAAAAAAAATAACGTCTATATATAAAAGTAACGAAAACTCTGATTTACAGAATTTTATTAAAATATAAACATTATATATAAATA
This sequence comes from Trachymyrmex septentrionalis, assembly GCF_001594115.1. Classification (NCBI taxonomy): domain Eukaryota; kingdom Metazoa; phylum Arthropoda; class Insecta; order Hymenoptera; family Formicidae; genus Trachymyrmex; species Trachymyrmex septentrionalis. The sequence continues at coordinate 169,074 of NW_017306139.1, forward strand.
TATATAAATTGTTTGCACAAAGGAAGCAGCATAGGTAAAGATAACAATCCACTAACTGGCGCTCTCTGGACGTTAATACGCCAACTCACAAGTGGATGAGACGGGCCTTTCCTTTCTTCTTCAAATTATGCTATTCAAACATTTTCTTTTATGATTATGCAGTCCAATGTCATCCAAATCGTCCAATAAATATGGAAACATGTAAATCCTTGTAAATCGACACTCGTTATTAATCAATATTTGTAGGGTAATCAAATTACAAATTTTTTTCACATCTCCACAAACGTGTATTAACACGTGTTTTAAAAAAACTTAACTGTAATCGGCAGGTGTCTTCACATATACATTTACAAGTACTAAGGTGTCTTCACGCACATACACTTACAAATAATAGGATTCCCTTGATATAGGATGTTAAAAGAGAATTACAGATACAAATTTCATTCCTAGATCTTCTTATCAAATTAACATAAAAATTTTATTGAATATTGTTTTTCTTTATTTTTTTAAATTTCTTATAGTTTCATTAATTGAACGCGGTTTAAAAATTTTAAAATCTGTTTTGCGCATGTAAAATTAAACAAATCAGAATTTATTACTTATGCACCTAATCACACAGAATTGTCTCGTGAAAAACCAATTATCTTTGCCGCTTATATAATTTGAAGAGCGAGTTTTTCTGAACCAATCCTCTTAAGAAGAGTTTTCCTTCCTAAAGTTTGTATCTGCAATTTCCAGACACCCTGTATACCGAGTAAGATTCTTGTCTCGAGAGAGACAAGAGAATTCCATATGCTGACGGCGAAGCATGCGCGTTTCATTTGATCTTTCCGCATTCATATTTTTCCGCACAATCGCTTTTCCGGAAAGCGGGAAAATTTGATTTACAACCGGGAAAAAGTTAACTTCATCTTCTCTCGGCTCGACTCGTTTCATTTCACGTCGCGACACGTTACTTACTGATCGGCGAGACTTGGCCAGATGCGTTGAACAGGCAATCTGTCCTATGGCGGTTACAGTCACAATCGCATACACACACGCAATTGTCTACACGCACGCACGCATGTATGCACTCACACACGAGTAAGTGAACGTGCGCTCAGGGCCGACGTCAAGCTGGACTACAAATAATGGCACTGGCTTATGCATAATACAGGTATATTCTATAAATAATAAATAACGAAAGTATCTTGAAATTAAACTCGTTAGATTAAGGCTCAAAATTTATTTAAAAAAGCCACAATGATTATCTTATAATTACTCTATAGATGATAATTAAATGTCTGTTAATTAGATCTAAACTATAAAAATGATTAGACATAGGGCAGTCTTTGTAATTACATTCTATTTTTTGAACTGTCTTAAATCTCGAGGTGATAATTGATTATTTTATTAGCTGGACTTGAAGTGTGATTGTAAATACAAATAAAATAAGAAATGGAGTCATAAGCCAATACGAAGATTCGTCTATAAATCAAAAATTATATTAACATAATTAAAATTAGAATTGATATGTCAATTCTAACTCAATTTTATCCGCCTTAGATAGATTAACGATTTTAATCTTAAATAAAAAGGATCGTGAATATTATAAAACAATAAAATAAATTTACTACATCTCTTTTTCTCGAATTATTTCTTCAATTATATTCTTAGCTTAGAGAGAGAAATTTTTTTATTATTTTATATAACATATAAATAGCGTTATATCAAAAGATAATAATATAAGATACACTTGTCCATAATTGTAGATTTAATTATGCAGAATTGATGTAGATTACGTAATTGCGTAAAAATGTATTTTTTTAATCATGAAATGGAAAATCGGAAAAGCGGAAATAAATTCAGGATGCAAACTCTAGACGAGGGTTCCAAGATCCTCGCCTACATCACCAGCCATAACACCGAACACAGGTGTGATCGCGCGCACGCGCGCATCGCGGCCGCTCGCGTGCGCGTGTAAAGCCGAAGACCAAAGTGAGCGAGCGGCGACGACGGCAGTCGCGACGCTGACGCGAGGCGGTGTATCGCGCGGTGCGCGAGTTAGCCTCGCGATTTTCGACTCGTGCACGCGAACCGAAGGCGGTGTATCGCGCTTCATTCGAGTGCTCCGGGTGATGCCGAAGATCTAAATAGTGAAATAGATAATTTTACACGGAGATGTGACCAATTGTTCAACAACGGCG
>NW_017306139.1:171359-173989 GCF_001594115.1 Trachymyrmex septentrionalis
GTCTAAATAGATAATTTTACACGGAGATGTGACCAATTGTTCAACAACGGCGACCTTGGCGGGACGGTGAGTGACCTCTGCGACGCCGCTCTTCTTCCTACTCTTTCGCGCTGCCACAGAGCACACACGCGTGTGCGCGCGAAGCGTCTTCTGCTTCTTCTTCTATTCCTGCTCCTTCTTTCTCCCCTTGGTTATGCACCGCTGTATAGGTATTTTCCCACGGGAAAAGTGACCTTTTAATTGCCACGCCGGTTGCCGGTTAACGAACCGAGTCTCATTAACGAGTCTCTTCTTTCCCGCGTGGTTTTTCCACCGATGGGAGAAACACGCGCGCTGTCAATCGATGACACGCCGCAGAACTGTCGGAATAGACTTGTAGGAAAGTACTGTATTATTAAAAAATTAAAATCATCAAAAGTACATTTAATTGTTACTTAGAAAATACGAAAAGTTTATTTACGAAAATCTAAACACTTGAAAGTATGAAAATTTGAAGATTTTTAAAATACGAAAAGTTGATGGTTTTTTTTCGAAAATTTAAAGTTTTATTTTAAGAAACTTTTTTTAGGAGGAAGAAGAGAGAGAAAAAGAGTCTATTATTTTTTTTTTATCAATTTTAATTTAATCACTACAGGTGTATCTTATATTATTATCTTTTAATATAACATATGATATTTATATGTTATATGAAATAATAAAAAATTTATCTCTATAAGTTATAAGAATATAGTTGAAGAAATAATTAGAAAAAAAGATATAGTAAAAGTATTTTATTTGTTTTAATAAATTTATTTTGATAAATATTTATTTAAAAAACACATCTTAAACGAGTCTCATCGCCAAGTTGGAAATTGTACGAATTCAGAGCGAGAATGAAGTAAGTTGATTTTAAAATCTTACGATCCGAGATTGTATTTAAAACGACATTGAACTTGCTTTATTTTTGAGCTCACCCCCTTGCGACTGAAATCTCTCTTTGAATCCGAAAAAGAAAAAAACCCTTGAAAAGACTTGACCAGATCTCGCCCCGAGAAGAAACGCGCTGTTCCTCGAGGGAAATCCGATTCGGAGAAGACCTAAAACGAAAGGCCTGTCGGGGAGAAAGCATCCCTTGATACGACACGCGTTTGCGACGCGTGCGTTCCTCGGGCGAGCGAATCAATATTTGGAGGGTAGGCGTTTGCGTCCCGACGAACGGCGTCGAGGCCGACAGAACGTGAGTCACTCACCCCTGTAGCTGTCCGAGAAAGAGAGAACGAAGCAAAGAGAAAAGGGCTGCTGACCTCCCTTTCGCCCCCTTTTCTCGTGTCCGACACTTCTCGTGTCAGCAGCCCTCGTTACGAAAGTCTCGTTTTTTCTCGCAGACTTAAGCCATTCGCTCATTTTTATTTCAATTTTGAATTTATTTTAATTTGTTTCCATAGTTATTAATTTAGATAGTCGTGTGTGTAGATTTTCCAAAGATTTATTTTTCTTTTTTTTAGTGCAACAACACAAAATAAATATGTTAAATATTAGAGATGTGCGAACTATTCGTATCCGAACTATTCAAAAATTTCGAATCTACGGCGGATACTCATAGTCGGTTCTTACTTTAAGTAATGTCTTAAGATGCAGCTAACGTTCATAAAATGAATGATAATATTTTAAGATTGAACTTAAGGCAGTATCAAATATAAGAATCGATTATAAATACCGCGGCCTGAGATGTTTAAATATAAAAATCAAATACATATATTGACTCTTAGTTAGTAGTCTTTATTATAACAACTCTTAGATTCGAATCGGTTCGATTCGAAGTTAAAAAACTTTCGCCCATTTCTATCAAAATGCATTAATTGCATCAATTTTTGTTTTCTGATTGTTCCAAGATCAATTATTTACTCTAACGGAATTCATCATTACTAGATTCACACGTTATATAAAAAAAAAAGAGAGAAATTCATAAAATATGATTGAATTAGATTTGTATATATAAAATTATGTTGAAAATTGTGAGTTTAATTTTTTTTTATAGAGATTCGAAAAAACCAAATTGAAATTCTTTTAAAAAGTCTCAGTCTGCAACATTCTGTAGTAAGGATATTATGTAAATTCTCTCGTTTTTTCGAGCGGACTTTGCCGAACGATGCCGCAAATCGATCCATCGCGCACGAATACCTTCTTTAATTGAGACACTCGTCGGGTTTTCGGATGTCCCGGTCAAACGATCAGCCAGCTGTTATGAACGCATTAATTTACAAGCAGGCCTCGCAGGAGCGTGAAGCCAAGTACGTGCGCGCCTAAGTAAACCCATTCGTGCGAGAGACGCGCATGTATCTACGTACATATACACGCGGTGGGAACAGGTTCCACATCAAATCAAACGTTCTTCCGTGGAACCCTTATCCATGCCGGGCATCTTCCTTGCATTGCACGCTGCCGCGCATCGATACGGGCCGTCGCGTTTGGGAACCTTTCCGGATTTTTCAACCCCGAAACGATTCCGAGATAATCTCGAGATATACGGCTGTGTATCGCATAAATCTTGATTGAATCAACGAGATACACCGAAGACTATCATTAGGTTTTTATAAATGGCTGTAAAAGCATCAAGATATCTTTCTAAAGAATATATATATATATATATA
>NW_017306139.1:174089-197895 GCF_001594115.1 Trachymyrmex septentrionalis
TTACCGTTTACATCTCAATTTGGAATTTATGGATGAAATATAAGTAATATCGAAAATATGCAAATTTCTGATTTGTCGCAGAATGTCTACATTTTCCTCAGGTATTAAAAATATTTGGATCTGATTTGTCGCAGGATATTTATAAAATAATTAGATCCGTACATTTTTTTATGTCGCGCTACTTACGCTTGATCTGTAAATTTCAAATTGGAATGTTCTTGGAAATTACGTTTTATCCATAACTTTGAAATTTATGAATATCGTAGTACATTAAGTAATGCAATATAAAAAATATGCAGGCCTGATTACCGAAGAATTTTCGCATACTCCTCGGAAAGAGAGATGCCGGCTCTTTTATTACCACTTACAAAACCTGATGATAGTTTTCGGTATCTCGGTTGATATCGTTATGTGTTTCCAGTTAAAAAAAACCTGGAGAATTAAAAGGTTGTAATACCGCTTGCGAAACGAGTAAGATTTCGTACGGGATTATTCCTGCGTGCACATTATTAAAATGATGTTATGCGGGAAATCGAAGCTAGCCGCCGAAATGTGCAGTGAGTATCTCTCGGCCGACGCCGGTGATATCGATGCGTGTTTCGCGCAACCGTCGCGTCGCGTCGCGTTGGCGACGAAAAACACCGCGATCGTGTACGCGTCGGAAATCGATTCCGATCGTATTTGCGCGAGTTCACTCCACGCCCAAGCAAATCCGATGACGATCCCGTTTTCTATCTGGCCACCACAGTAACGAGCGAAACGAATACCTCGCGGTAATCCTCTCTTTCTCCCTTTTCTCCGACCTTACCGTTACGCGAATATGGTTTTGTACTCGGGTTTTGTAACGGTACGGATTTGTGACCGCCACGGAAATAAAGAGATTTCTCCGCAAAAATGTGTTGCGACCGTGTTGTCGCCGTTGAAAAGAGTGCAGTGCACATCGCATCCGTTTCAGCCTCGACATCGGGCTGCATTCCTTTCCTCGCCTCCCTTTTTTCCACGCTGTCATTCGCACGTCTTTTCCGACAATAAGTGGAGTCTTGGCGAGTTAACTTCGCCGCTGGAAGCCACAGCTGGAAAATTTCCTCGGCGATTGTGTCTATTAAGGTCGTCAAGTTGAATCTAAACACGCAATATAGATATATATATATTTCTTCATTTCGGATAAATCTGTTCGTTGCTGCAATCGTATATCTGCAATTTAAATTGCAGATAATTACAATAACTCAAATTTATTCGTAATGACTGGGTGTAATTATTTAGCGGTAACGATTAAAAGATAGAAGAACAATTAATGATCTACACGACTTGATAAATCTGACAATGATGCGAGTTGCGTCCTTTAGATACGCCAGCGCGCCTGATTGCGTGACTTTCGGGCTTTCATTTCTTCTTCTTACGCAGATTTCCTTTTATCAATCAAAATTAATGCCTAGAAGTAGGACGTAAATCCAAGAGAAAAATTGCGCGACGTTTACATGTAATTTTGAAACCCCAGTGGAGCCCAAACACGCCATCGCGATCGATTGCATGACTCTCTAAATCGCTATAATTCTTTTTTTTTTCTTTATTTCGTGAATACAGGATTCCTCTATTATCGCCCCTACTATATACTATTTTACTCGCCTTTTCAAATAATTTTATATAATTTATATTACAATACTATTTGAAAATATGAATAAAATAATGGAGGAAAATATTTGTCAAGATACAGAAATATGCGTTGTACAATGTAATTTACATTCTCATATTTTAAAGTAAGGACATTCCGAGTCGAAATTTTAATCTTACTTTGAACCCCTTTCAACCTCAATTAAATCTTACAAACTTGTTTTGATACTTGTGTACGATCAAATAGGGCCGCTTTTAATATTACTTAATCTACAGCTTCTATTTAAAAAACTTCTTTTGAGCCTAAAAGTAGGAAATCTTGCAATAACTGCCATTTACAGGCTCAACACAGGAGATCAGTTCGCTAAATTAAAACCTATTATAAATCTTTAGAGTCTACATACGTCCTAAAACTAAGGTTCAAAGTAGGAGAAAAATTTCGACCCGGGATTTATCTGAGGCTATTTCCCAGCTAGGACACAGAGACGTTACATTGTGTTCCACTGTGTTAAGTAATTATTGGATCGCAGTTTAGTTTCATAGTGTAACACCAGAATGCATTGCAAGTCTTCCATTCTACGCTTATAATTATATTTAGCGTATCAATAATATAATGTATATAGATTTGTGTTCCTTATTTAGAGCTTAAAGTTATAATTTTTTCAGAATTGGCGATTTTTTAAGGTTTCATTGCAAAATAAGTTACGGCTACCGGATAACTTTTTGAACAGTTGGTAACATTGACATATTTTACAAGCTCGTACCTAGCTTTTTACTGTGGGTCGATAGTTAGTGTGTCATAGTTAGAACATTTTGTGTAAGACACTGTGTACATTGTTGCAAAACACCCTAAGTAATGCGCCCAACTTCGAACGCTCCGGCGCGGTCGATTGTGAAGGCTGTCGAAGGGTTTCTTTTTCTCCGCAGCATACGATACACTGTCGGCTCGATCGGCATCAGCGCCGGTCCCTTTCGCGTCGCTCGTTTCCCAACGCTCATCGTTCGCGCCATCGCATCGCTCGACGAGTATACTCGCTTGCTCGGCGAGGACTCTCCTTGAAAGAATGGAGATCCTCTAACCGAGCCGAGTCTTCTCCTCGAGAGATCTCGCTCGCCGGTCTCTCTTCGCGTTGCGACCTTGAGCGGGAACCACGTACACCGGTTATTGTAATAGCCAGGCCGGGGCCGTCCCTCGCGTGTTCGCGTTCATCGAGCGGACAGACCAGCCGAGTCGGTGGTTGCAGAAGAAAGTTGGCGGGCGTAGAGAAACAGGGAAAAAGAGAAAGAAAGAGAGAGAGGGAACGAGCGAACGAGAAAAGAAGAAGAAGAAGAAGAAGAAGCGGAGGGAGAGTCGCTGACACTGGCCGCCAAGAGGAGGACGCCTCTGGCGATTCATCAGAGTCGTCCGAGACGTTTTTTTTTTTTTTCGTCGAAATAATCACCGGACCGATTCTTACCGATCCCTGCGTGCCTGATGTTCCCCTGCCTGCTTGCTTGTCTACTTTTCCTCCCCTCGCCCGTCCCGTTCGCGTATATGCAATCTCGTAATGAGATGCGGCCTCGGACTCCTCTCCTTGCAGCCGTTTATTACAGCGCAGGGAATTATTTGGGGGATAAAAATTTCGTTCGACGAAATTTCGCTTCGCGAAAAGGCGTGCGTTGGTTGGTAATGTTGGTATCTCGCTCGTCTTCACTTACACGAAGCGATCGTTTACCGCAGGAATATATCGTTAATCGAGGAACGCGTATGCATGGTATCCGAGATCGTTCATAGGCTGTTCCACCAACGGGAGAAGAGGATGCGACGCGCGCGCATGCATCTCTTCCGCATCGCATTCTTCGGCAGGAGGCCGATCCATTAATCTGGCGATCGTTCGACGAGTTTCCTGTGAACGCGCACGCAGATTCCCCGCAGAAATAAACCGTATCTTTGCTATCTTTCGTTAGATAATAAAGTGCAAACACCATAAACCATCACTATAAAAGTTCCCTGCCGCCTTCCCACTATCTGACAAATCGAAACTTCAAATTCCTTGGGAAGTGAAATAGATAGAAATAGATTTGTGTGATTATTGCCGAATTTAAAGTTCTGATTTTTCAGATACTGGAGAGACAGCAGGAGATCTTTATAATGATAGTTTATAGCGTTTGTATGTTCTTAGTTTCAAATAAATGATTATATTTTCCCAGAGATATCTCGTCGAGAGATATATTAATCGTATTTTTTATTCGATCCTGTAATTGTTCTTTAAAAAAAATGTTGAAAACATTCATATTTATGAAATTTTAACAAACAAAGCAGTCCTCTAGACGTACATATAGACGTTTCATCGGCTCGATTTAATTCTATTTTAACTCTAAGGAGAAAAATATAAGGAGAGACAAAAAAGTTAGTTACTTTGGAAAAAAGTTTAATTACTTTGAAGCCGCATTTCAAGAACACTTGATTACAAAAGGATAAAAGTTTGTAATAGTTACGTAAACAAATCTTTGATATTTATATGGGAAAAAGAACTTATTTCCATTTTAACTATGCCATCAAATTTCAACATTGTAATAATAGAATAATTTAGATATTGTCAGATCTAGCTACCTTTTACAAAAGAAAACGATTGGGGAAACACAGATAAATACTTTTACAGCCATTTACAGGCTAATACCTGTGGTAGCTTACACTTCGACGACTCGGTAATCGCATAAACGTCCGGAAGACCGGTCGCCCGCGCTTAAGTATATATGTCTCTATTAAAACAGTGAAATCATGACATTTCTTTCGTGGTAGACTCATCCGAGATAACAGGTTCAGCTTGATGCACCGAAACCGCGTGTCGACTCCGATGTATACGTTTTGGAACCCGAAACCGCATTCAGGTAAAGGCGCACCAGTCGGAACCGGATTCCATTACAAGTTTAGATCGTTTTCGATATAATTAATAGTTCCATCGTAAGCCAGTCACTTTCATTTAATAATGAAATATAGCACGAAATTCGCGATGACCTGAAAAAAGGGATAGATAATTTTATCGAAAGTATACCTTTTGCGTATACATTACAACTTGTCTATAACCTTTGGGGAATGTTTCGAAGAATATTTTTTTGGAAGTAATCTATACTTCCATTAAAAAAAAATAATCTATTTATTAAAATGATTTTGATTTAATTAATTACGATCATAAAGATTCTCATTCGTCATTAGATAAATAATTAATGTACCGTACGCAAATTTTTCGAGATTTTTCGTGTCAATAATTATCACTATTATGACACACAAAATGACTGTATAATCATAGCATAAGCTATAAGCTTAAGCTGCATAACTTTATGCTATGATTATGCAGCTCATGGTGGAAGATGCCTTATGCGCGTTGATTCACCTGTCTTCTTCCACCATGATGCAGCTTATGTATTATAATTTTGTGTGTGATAGCCGATGGCCCTTAGACTTTTAGACTCTTTGACAAAAAACAGACGGTGTTGTAAAAGATCAGTCGTTTGTAAACTGTAAGCTCAATATCTTAACTATTAACATAACGGTTAACATCGCCGAATAGCTAGCCTTTGACTGAAATATTTTTCAAGACGATCAAAAGATAACGCGTCTAACAGCTTTGAAAATTCTGCTTCGTCAAGCGGAAAAATTAATGTCCCCATTTAAGATATCTCAATGGGAATGGTGCATCGCAGATAACAGCATTTAATATACAAGATAGTTTATAGATGAATAAGGCTTTAACGGTTTCTTCTTTTGATGTTACTAACAATTATTTAAAAAAAGAAACCATATGAATCTTTCACTAATATTAAATTTTAGTGTTAACATTTTTTTTTTACTAAAGATATAATAAGATAGCACAGCTATAGATAGCACGTCGTGATAGCTTAACAAGAGGAAAATTTAACAGAAAATATACCTTTTGCGCGTAGATATGTATTAATATTTACAACTTTTTTACAACTTTTGGAAAATATCTCAGAGGAAATGTCTTCGACAAAAATGATTCCTTTGTTCTCATTTAAAAAATATTACTTATTAGAATAATTTCTCTCATATACCAAAAAAAAAAAAAAAAAAATGAAATATATGTATACATAGTTGATAATTTTTGGATTTGCTGATTTTAACAATAAACAATTCTAGCTCAAAGAAGCTTAAAATTGAACAAATTTGTTGCTTTCCATGCGGAAAAACGTGTCACGCTCGGATTACTCAACGATATAGTATTCGACGTAGCGGTCTTTTTTCTCTTTGCCTTTCCCTTTCCTCATCTTGTTTCCTGCAAATAAGTTTCTAACCTTCGCGACGGAGGCCTGGAGGCTCGATTGGGTCCATGCCGGTACGCTGACCGTGGATTGGCGAGAACCGGATCGTCTAGATCCCCTCGAGCGATGAAGAAGACGATCGGTCCGGATCGGCTGGACTTATACCGAAGTAAAGTATCGTGCTATCGCGTTCGTTCTCGGCATGGTCAACTCTAGTTGCCGTAATCTCTCGCAAGGACCGACGGACAGAATAATCTCGCAGCTGCACGAAACGGGAGGATGCGCCTATGCACCGCGAGCGTCGCGTCTTCGCGCGATTGCATGGTGCATTGCATTGCACATTACGGACTAAAATTTCTCGGCTTAATCTACTCGATGAGTTGCACGCGAGATGCCTGCACATAGGCGTTTCACTATTTGAACATTTGTTTTTACGCTCACTTTGGGTGCAATAGCATTGCAGTGGAAGAACTTAACGATTCAATGTTGAAATCAGATTAATTAGATTAGATTGATGATGAAGAGCGAAAGCTTTTTCCTGAATTATCTTAAAATCGTACTTTTTAGAAATTCACAAATCTAGAGAATTCTAGACAGTTTTTTTCTAATCATAGAAGTAGTGGTCATTTTCGTCATTAATTTATATTTGAAAAAATATAGATTTTATATATAAATACATGTTTTACAAATAAACTCTTCAAATGAGGACAATACTTCATCTTTATTAATTAATACTTAATCGATACTAATAACTAACTTAATTAATAATACTTAGTTAAAGCATATTAATTAATTAATTAATTAGAACAAATAAATTTTGTAATGTTGTAACTACATATCTTTGTCAAAGTTTACTACATTTTTCCCAACAAAAGTTTCTTTTTTTCTCTCATAGAAAAACGTTATTTAAAACAGAAAATTTCTATATTTTACATTCTGTATTTAACTTTATTTAATTTCATACTTTGAAATGTATGTTCTCAACTCCTTTGAGTTTTATAAACTAAAAAACTGAGTTCTATATACACAATCGATTAACCAACGAATCGTCATTTTCCCTTCTCGACTCGCTTAAAAAGCCGTCGCGTTAACATCGATACTGGCAGCAGCAAATCAGTTCGAGATGCGGTTTGCGGGTACTTGTTACAGGAATCGTTGATCAAGAAACTCAACGATCGAGTCTCGTGATGTGTGCTCGAGTACATAAATCAACTGTCTATGTTTATTGTATTGTGAACGTCAATCTCTTCTCTCTCTCCTCTCTCTCTCTCTCTCTCTCTCTCTCTCTCTCTCTCTCTCTCTCTTTATTTAGAAATTTTCAAACGTGGTTTAAGGCATTTTGAGAACTCCGACAGTGTTATAAAAAATTTTCCAGCATTATATTCATCTAGTTATTCGGTTCTGTTACAGTTGATTTTTTTCATATCGATTCTTCCAATTTTCTCTTTTTGTATTTCCATCAATTTGTGCTCTCGCTCGGCCATAGCTCGGATTTTACAGTTCCTTAAAAGTATACACTCTGAAATCCAACGGCTTAAACGGTTAAATCTCCTGAGGTGTTAAATTGAATTCTCAGCTATGTACGACAGGTACAACGAAGCGAGTAAAATGGTTGGTCGGTATTTATATCCGGACTCATCCTCGCATAGCTTTGCACTCGCGTTGATATCAAGTCGCGTTATATGACTTGAGATATATTCGATGTTTAAACAAGATCCAGTTTTCAACATTCATCAAAACAGGTAATGCAAATATGAACGGAGAAATGTTTTTTTTTATCGATTCTGTATCGCATGATACATTTTAAATAACAATTCAGAAAATTCCTCCCAAATTATGCGTTATGCAATTTATTATTCCTTTTCTTTTCTTTTTCGAGATTTTATTACGGAAATAATTTAATTATTTTAATTAATTATTTTAATAATTTTAATTACTATCCTGTAATTTTCGATTGTGTGTATAAACATTTGCAATAGAAAGTTAGTAATTGTATTAGTTTACACAATGTCTTAATTATGTCTTATTATGATTTTATGAAATTATTCTCGTTTACGAAATGAAAGAAAAATCACCGCAGTGTGAAGATAATTCTTTTCTCCAGACCAACCTAGAATTATTGTGAGAGATATAATTAAAGAAAGTAACTTTTCATCAAAGAGAGATAGATAATTATCTGTCCTTCTTTGAACCTATTTTGACTTGAAAATTCTATTATCATTTAATATAAAGAGAACATTATTAAATTTTAAATTATACGAGAGATAGAGTATGTGCTGCATAAGCAGACAGCTGTGCAATGAGAATCACGATGAACTCAAGATAAAGATCGTAGTCTTCCGTTCTTTCGAATATGACAGCGGACGTCGCATTACTGCATATTAGATCCCATTGTTCCTCCAAAGTTAGATGTCAAGGGCGCACGTTTGAAAAAAAAAAAAAAACAATCATACACTAAACTTTCCCCGTGTATATTGTTATATAAATGTACATACATTACTTACATACATAAAATTATTATCTTTTTAATGTACTAATTATAATATAATAAGAACTGTAACAAGATTATCGTGCGGAATGACTAATTATCCCGCCCGGTTTGACTTGAACCGGTTTGAAGAATCATAGCAACGGTATCTCATATATATTTTTTCTACAATTGGAGAAATCTGCTCTTCTTTACAAGACGAGTATCGTCTTAGTGCGCGCGATTCCGTTGCTCGCGATCGACTTTCTCAGGATCGCACGCGTGCGCGCGTTGAAGTCGAGCGTGAAAGAAAACGGCCCGGAACTCGAGAAGCGATGGAACGGCCGATCGAATTAAATTGCGATAAGCGATGTAAGCGTGCGTGTAATGTGAGAGGTCGGCAAATTTTGCAGCCGACGAAAGACCGGTATCTTTGGGGCAATTCACTGCAAGGGCACGACCGGAAGTAGTTCGTTTCCCACGTTTTGCTGGCGAAGGAAGGTCGCTTCTCGCTAGGGGAAAACGTGTACACCTCGAAAATCGTCGTCTGTACTGTGGTAATTATGGTACTTCGCTGTAGCGAGAAGGCAATTAAACTCGCCGGAGCGAAATAAGCGAAGTAAGAACGAGACAGTCGTCCTCACGTCCTTATACACGCTGACTCGTCCCTTACTCGTGCGACTCGTCTTCCAGCTTGAGTTAAAGACTGCGCAAGGAACAAGAAGAAGTCCAGGCGAGATTACTTTCAGTCGCGATGTCATCCATCGTGATTACTATCATCTTTTGCTTTTCTCGATTCCGATATTTTACTGAGCTTGTAGCAAGTTACCTCGAAGTTATTACTGTAGTAAATAAATGACCTTCCATTCGTTCTAATGAAATGCAAAAATTATCTGCATTATTTTAATGTATATATAATAATATAATAAACTTATTTTAGCGATAATCACACCATCGATCTTAAGTGTAGCTTTACGGTTTCAAAGCAATTTTTTCTTAACCAAAAATTTAAATATAAATAAAACCTCTATTTGTTTAAAGGGGCAGGCTCGATGCCTAATAGTATCTTTGTGTGAATTTTACAATTCCTATTTTAAAGTAAACTTGATGAGCATCCATATTATTTGTCGGTTTTAAAACACAGTCTTCGATTGAAATTGAAGTGATACCAGAAATTAAGTTAATTTCAAAAGATCGATATACCTTTCTTTAGATGGATCCTGGTGCATCGATGTGTTAAATTCGCGAAGGATTCGCGAAGATAGACGATCATGAGACACTTGGGAAGAGAACAGCAGAGACCGCAAGATCGCGCGGATTAAGTGCGTGTCGCCATGGCGAGGTGGAGATGGATGCTGTTGATCTTGACGACCATCTGGACGCTGGGCGATGGCTACCTGACGGTACTACCATCCAGCACGCCCGTTGGCACTGTCGTCTTCGAGGCAGGAGTGCCGCAGCTGGGTGGTCGTCGCAAGTACGAGGCGTCCAGTGAGCGGACCGCTTGGTTTGCTCGGAAACTCCTCAAAGTCCATCCGCACACGGGCCGCGTAACTTTGGCAAAGACGCTCAGCTGTGAAGGTCTCCAGTATCCGCGTGTTTTCACCTTCTACGTCGACTCGACGAGCTCTCGCCTCGGTAGACCCACTATCGATTACTATAGCTTACCATTGAGGATCCTGATTACCGGATGCGGTGGGGAGAATCACGACCTGGCGGCCACCAGGGGTTGGATGGCGGAGACTCTGGCCTCTTACGCGATGCCCAGCACCGACAGGTTGGAAATCGGCTGTTAGACGTAGATAAGAATATTAATGAATGTAGATACTGTGTAGACTCGTAATATCGGAATTTAATTTATTTGAACGAAATATAGATGTGGACAATTCTGCACACAAAATATAAATAGATCCCTTATAGCAAAAAAAGAAACTGTTCTGGAAAAGCAGTGTGGTCAGAATGGTACATTATAACCCGGGTGTAAATTAACTTAGCTTAACCAACTTAGAAATCGTTACATTTAACTATATAAAGTAAATTGAAAAAAAGAATATTTAATGCTTAGCTTCGCAAAGATAAAAATTCATAGCTAAGAATCCAATTACATCGATAGGTTTACCGAGGTATGCCTACGGACGTCTCAACTAGTGGCAGCTCTCCGTGATTTTCTACCTCAGACGACATTGAAGGAATGCGAAACGAGATGGGGTGGAGTGGCAGATCCCAGGTTCCTCGTGGAAGGTGCCGCCGGGGACCTGGTTTCCGCAACCGAGCAATGCCTGGTCGATCCATTGTGGAAGGTCTCAGTTAGCATGAATTTGCGCTGCACCGGCGACTCACGTCTGACCGATGCCGAGCATCGGTTGAAGATTGTGTTTCATCACCATCAGCTGGACGACACTGATCTCGGTAGGAGGGTGAGACGAGAGCTCAAGAATCAATCGCCGTATTTCGAGCAACATCTCTATCTCGCCGCGGTGGAAGAGGAAAAAGAGCCGGGAATGTACGTGACTTCAGTGAAGGCTAGAGACCCCGAGAACGGCGCCGTACGATATTCCATGAGCTCCCTGGTAGATGCGAGATCGCAAGCATTATTAGCTCTCGATCCAGTAACTGGAAGAGTGACAACCCGTGCCAGATTGGATAGGGAAAATGTCGACGTGCACTATTTTCGGGTGCGTATCGAATTCCGAAGTGAAAAGAAAAAAAAAATTAGAAATATAACCGTTGCTTTAACGATAAGAATAAATTTAATATAAAAAGAAAACATTATTTAAAAGACGTACGTCTCTCTCTTCGGTTTAAAAGCAATTTATTAACGTTGTAACGTACAGTTAAAACGAAAAATGAAAGTTCTAATAAAAAAATGGTTTAATCACAAACATGGATTATTTACCATAAATAGGTGTTGGCGGTGGACGATTCGTTTCCTCCGCGCACCGGTACGACGACTCTTCAAGTTAACGTGTTGGATGCAAATGATCATACGCCCAGCTTCGAGGGACCGGAATACGACGCGTCGGTACGTGAAGGTGTACCTGTAGGTTCCACGGTAATTACGGTTAAGGCTACTGATCAGGATACTGGAAGAAATGCCGAAGTGGAGTACTCTATCGTCTCTATCACGGCAGGGAGTAGCGTCACGCATATGGAGGATGCAGCGACTTTCAGAATCGATCCAAGGTTGGTACTACAAATATCACGTATTCCGGCACATATTCGAAGAAAGCTTAATTTTTTCACATCCGAAACTCATCATCTTAATATTTCGTTTAGAAAGTTCTCTTTTATATTTATGAATAAAAAAGATTCAATCTTTTTCTATTATAGACAGTCTTCTCTGTATTTTAATGCTATCAATGACACGAATAAATTACGTAGAATCTAGTTTTTCTTTTCTTTCTTTCTTTATTTCTTCTTAACTTAGTTTTTCTTATTCAGAAGATCCTACGATAAAATCTTTTATACGATCAACTCAATGAAATATAATTTCGTACGATTCTTATATTCACAATATAAATCTTTGTATATCTCAGATCCGGCGTAGTCACCACGCGAACTCCTCTCGATCGCGAGCAAACCGAGATTTACACGGTGGTGCTCAGCGTTACGGATCAAGCGCCACCTTCGGCGCGACGTAGTTCAAACGCGACCCTAGTGGTACGTGTGCTGGACGACAACGACAACTATCCGCAGTTCACCGAGCGGACATATTCGGCGACCGTGCCAGAGGATTTGGACTACACGACTAATCCAGCGATAGCCCGTATCAGGGCGATGGACGCGGATGCTGGCGCCAACGCTGCTGTCCGCTACGCTATCATCGGCGGCAACACACAGAATACCTTCTCGATCGACTCAATGAGTGGCGACGTGGCCCTGGTTAAGCCGCTCGACTACGAGTCCACCAGGAGCTACAAGATTGTCATTCGCGCTCAGGACGGTGGCTCGCCCGCGCGTTCCAACACTACCCAGCTGCTCGTGATGGTCAGGGATGTAAATGACAACGCGCCAAGATTCTATACCAGTCATTTCCAAGAATCGGTGTCGGAAAGCGTGCCAGTGGGATATTCGATCCTGCGGGTGCAGGCGTACGATGCCGACGAGGGTAACAACGCACTCATCAAGTACACAATCGGTGCGCGCGATTTCACCGGCGCCTCCACAGAGAACTTCCCCATCACCGTGAAGGCAGAAACTGGTTGGATCTACACGACGAAGCAATTAGATCGTGAACAATGCTCAAAGTATATTAATCTTTTTTCTCGATTTTTAAATCGTCATTTAATTGAAGTTGGAATAATTGAAATATAAATCAACGCGGAAAAAAATAAAAGTTGTACTAAACATTGAAGAATAATGTTTGAAGAAAAATACATAAAATAATCTCTCCTCACCATTCACTGCATAAAATTTTACTTAAAAAAAAGCTTACTTCAGATTCTTTAGCAAATCCTTTGACAAGAGATTCTCGTTTTGATTTTAGATACCAATTCACCGTAATTGCGGCGGATTCTGGAGAGGAACCAAAATCCGCGAGCGCGACGGTATTTCTCACGGTGACCGATGTGAACGATAATGATCCATACTTCGAGCCAAAAACCTACGAGGCTGTAGTGTCCGAAGATAGTCTGGCGGGCACCCCGGTCACCACGGTGACCGCCACCGATCCGGATGAGGATTCCAGAATCCATTACGAAATCACGGGCGGTAACACGCGCGGACGTTTCTCTATCTCTTCGCAAAACGGACGTGGCCTTATAACTATTGCCCAGACGCTCGATTATAAGCAAGAGAAGCGGTTCGTGTTAACAGTGACTGCGTCGGATACCGGCAGCCGCACTGATACCGCCTTGGTTTACGTCAACGTGTCGGACGCCAACAATTATTCTCCAGAATTCGAAAACGCGCCTTACTCAGTCTCGGTGTTCGAGGACGCGCCGATTGGCGTGACGGTCCTGGTGGTGAGTGCTACTGATGCCGACGTCGGCAAGAACGCCCAGATCACGTACAGCCTAGCGACTGACAATGGCGAACAGGTGATCACCGAGTTCACCATCAATCCACAAACTGGAGCGATTACGACGACAAAAGCGCTCGATCGCGAGTCGGTACCCTCGTACCTGTTGACAGTGACCGCCCGGGACGGTGGAGTGCCGTCGCTGTCGGATACTACCGATGTGGAGATCTCCGTCACGGACGTAAATGATAACGCGCCGGTCTTTGAGGCGCCACAATATCACGGTTCGATCCTTGAAGATGTTTTGCTAAGCACTAGCGTGCTGAGAGTCGCGGCAACCGATGCGGATACCGATCTCAATGGCCGGGTAAGTGTAGCTCTCTCCATAAAATGATGCTATGATATAATTTAAATGAGAAATATAGTGTACTAATTGGTTTGCTTATATAAATATAATAAAAAAATACAAATTTTAATAATTAATAGAAATCTTGAATTTGTAATATATATATATATAATGAATAAATTATTAAGTCAATATCTTTGATCGATAAAAACGATTTTTATCAATTTTTTTTAAACGACAATTATAAATATAAGCATAATAAATGGTAGAAAGTTTTAATACAACTTTGAAAATTCTTTCCGCAACTTTCTAATGAACTCAATATGACTCCAGGTAAGGTACGGTTTAGAGGATGACGGCGATGGAGCGTTCACGATTGACTCTACGACAGGCATTATCAGAACCGCGAAAATATTGGACCGAGAATCGGTGGCATATTATACTTTAAAGGCCGTCGCCACAGATCGCGGCTCGCCCGCACTTTCGTCCGTCGTTCCTGTTACTATCAAGATTGAGGACATCAACGACTCGCCACCCGCTTTTGAGAACGATAAGATCATTCTTTACATCGCCGAGAATTCTCCGATCGGCTCAACTGTCGGTGAAATCTACGCCCACGATCCAGACGAGGGTCCTAACGCAGTGGTGCAGTATAGTATCATCGGTGGTGAGGATTCCAACAGCTTCAGCTTGAATGTTCGCCAAGGCGCCGATCGCGCCGAATTAATCACCCTCGAGGAACTTGACTACGAATCGCCGAAGAAGAAATTTGAACTCGTGGTGCGAGCCGCGTCACCGCCGTTACGTTCGGACGCGGTGGTGCAGATCCTAGTGACCGATGTGAACGACAACGCGCCGGTACTTAAGGACTTTCAAATAATTTTCAATAATTTCAAGGACTTCTTCCCAACTATACCAATTGGCCGGATACCAGCAGTGGACGCTGATGTAACGGACAATCTTGTCTACAGCATCCTCGCCGGTAACAATGCGAATTTGATCGATCTCAATAGAACCTCTGGCGAGATCCGATTGTCGCCACAGCTCAACACTAACGTGCCGCGGGTAGCGACTATGGAAGTCGCCGTGACAGACGGTATCAACGAGGCAAAGGCTACAATGACGTTGTCAGTACGTCTGATCACTGACGAGATGCTGCTGAACTCAATTACAGTAAGACTGGACGACATGACAGTGGAAGCATTTCTCAGTCCTCTCCTGGGTTACTTTCTAGATGGCTTGGCAGCTATCATTCCATGTCCGCGGGAGAACATCTTCCTCTTTAGTGTTCAGGAAGATGCGAACGTGCATGGCAAGATTTTGAACGTGAGCTTCTCGGCACGCAAGGTCGAGCCTGGCACGGTTGACGAGTTTTACAGTCCACAATTTCTTCAGGAACGAGTATACCTCAACCGCGGTATCCTGGCGAGATTGGCAACGGTCACTGTTCTGCCCTTCGACGACAATCTCTGCGTTCGTGAGCCTTGCCTGAATTTTGAAGAATGCCTGACGGTGCTCAAGTTTGGCAACGCGTCTGGTTTTGCCAGCAGCGACACAGTTCTCTTTCGACCCATCTATCCGGTGACCACATTCGCGTGCAGATGCGCCCGTGGCTTTACTGGTAGTCGCGAGGCTTATATGTGCGACACCGAGGTGAATTTATGCTACTCGAATCCTTGCATAAATGGCGGCATTTGCCACAGGCGAGAGGGCGGATATTCGTGCATCTGCCAACCGGATTTCACCGGCGTAAATTGTGAGATCTCAATGAACCGAGACGCTTGCTCACCCGGCATCTGCAAAGGTGATTCTCAATGCACCGTGAAGAATAAAGCCGTTGGCTTTACCTGCGAAGGTTGCCCCGTGTCCGCTCTGGAAAGCGTAACGCCTTTCTGCGAGTTGAAAGCACGCAGTTTCGGTCCGGCGACATTCCTCACCTTCGCTTCTCTCAAGCAACGTCATCGTCTTCATCTTAGACTGAAATTTGCTACCGAGTTGGCCGATGGTCTGCTACTCTACAACGGCAGATACAATGAACGCCACGACTTTATCGCCCTGGAAATCGTGGATTCACGCGTGCAGTTCAGCTTTTCCCTCGGTGATGAAGTAACGAGAGCAACGGCGACCGTCCCTGGCGGTGTCTCGGACGGTCAGTGGCACGAGGTTGTGGTCTCGTACATCAACCGAACGGTGACAGTGTCTCTAGACGATTGTGACGTCGCGCTCGCTCTAAAGCACGGCGAGAAACGACTGGGTCCGAAATGGACCTGCGCTGGTAGAAGCGAAAGAGTTCTCGAGGAACGTTGTGGACTTGTTACCGAAACCTGCCACAGGTTTCTGGACTTGACTGGACCGTTACAATTAGGTGGTCTGCCAGCAATCCCATCCAGCTTCCAGATCCGCAACAAAGACTATGTTGGTTGCATTAGTGATCTTTACATCGATCACGTTTTCGTTGACTTGAATTCATTCGTAGCCGACAATGGAACGAATGCGGGTTGTCCCGAAAAAGCTGCTTTCTGCGCGTCGTCGCCTTGCAGAAACAATGGCAAATGCCGTGAGATCTGGTCAGGTTTTGTTTGCGAATGCGAACATAACTTTGCCGGGCCTACTTGCGCCGAAGAAATTGGCGCCCCGTATAGCTTTCACAGCAATGGCATGCTCGGCTTCAATCCGTTACTGCGACCTATTCAATTACCGTGGACGACGGCTCTGAGTCTCCGCACTCGCGCACAACTAGCATTCGTCATGAGCGTACAGATCGGCCAGAATAGCTCGGTCCTGTTGGAAATCCGAAACGGCAAGCTGGTCGTCTCGCTGGATGGTGCCGATGTAATCCGAACTGGCGGTACAATTGCGGATGGCGAATGGCATCGCATCGAGATTGTCTGGCAAAGCGGCCACGTATCCCTAGACACAGACTATCGCGAACGACCTGTGACAGTGCCGCTACCAGCTAAGCTGCAGGGTTTGTACGTTGGCAGAATCCTCGTAGGTGGTCCAGACGAAGCGACCAATATCAATCTACCGTTCTTTGACGGCTGCCTGCAGGATATACGAATCGGTACCAACCAGAGCGTTCTTCAGCGTCCAACTATCCAAGAGAACGTCGACGTCGGTTGTCCATCTGAAACCTACTGCAACACGGAATGTCCACAGGCATCGGTGTGCGTAGCGCAGTGGCGGTCGAGCGAATGTGTGTGTGCGGCTGGCCACGTAGGTAATAATTGCGAACGCATTTGCAATCTCGAACCCTGCAGCGACGACGGTACTTGCATCGAAGATACGACCGACTTGCGGCGTGGATATCAATGTAAATGCGCTTCTTCTGATATATCCGGAGAGTACTGCGAGACGAAGAGTGAACAACCCTGTCCGGCGACATGGTGGGGCTCTCCAATTTGCGGGCCCTGCCATTGCGACGAGACCAAGGGCTATGATCCCGCTTGTAACAAGACCACTGGCGAATGCCACTGCAAGGAAAACCACTACCAGCCGAACGGGCGGAAGGAGTGCATACCGTGCGAGTGCTACACAACCGGCAGTTTCGGTCCTCGTTGCGACAGTGAGACTGGTCAATGCCGTTGTAGGACGGGAGTGATCGGTCGTTCGTGCACCGACTGTCCAAATTCTTATGCTGAGGTAAAAGAATAGAGAGAAATATAAAATATATTTTAGCTAACATTTTCTTAAAAATTTAAATACTGTGAATACCTTTAAAATATATTTTTTAAATAAATCTTTTAAAATAAAATAATTTTAATTTATAAGAAGACCATTGCTTTTAACGATGTTAATTAAAATATTGATATTTTTTGATATATTAGGTGACCCTGAGAGGCTGTGAGGTAGTCTACGATGGCTGTCCCAGATCGTATTCGGATGGTCTGTGGTGGCCGCGGACTCTTTTTGGGTTGACCGCCATCGAAGACTGTCCTGGCACTGCCGAGGGCAAAACTTCCAGATCCTGCGACGACAAGTTAGGCGGTTGGCAACCTCCCGATCTCTTTAATTGCACTTCGGAGGCCTTTATCGAACATCGACATCAGCTAGCAGCTCTGGAAACCAAGGATCTCACGCTAAACACCTACGTAGCCGTGAAAATGGCAAAAGACGTTCACAGAGCGGTGAATATTACGAGAGAAATGTATGGAGCAGATCTTCTGGTGACGGAATCCTTGCTAGTGGCGTTGTTACGTTATGAAGAAAGTCTAGTGGGTCTGAACTTGACTCACAGTCAGGACAAGGATTACGTCGCCCATCTGATCGGTATAACCGGAGCAATTCTAAGGTCCAAATACAAGGAAAAATGGGACAAGATAGGAGAACTTAACGGAGATAGTCCCGATAAGATTCTGGACGCTATGGCGAGATACTTGAAGACTTTAACGGCATCTCAACATGATACTTTTACCAATCCCTTTGAAGTAGTCAATGATAATGTTGGTATGTATACGTGAGACCATTTATCTCTCTTCCTTCCAATTTAATTACTTTAATTAATGAAATGATTTATTATAAAAATTTATAAACTATTTAATATTTTTAGATTTTTGTGTTGTTGTTACTTCAATCTTCTCTAAAAAATTGAAATTAAAATAAATTTTTTTTTTATTTATGAATAAGTTTTGTGCGCGATACATGTGACAATATTCACATTTAATTAAATAGTAATATAAAAATAATAAATTTTAAAATTTTCGCTCAAGTATATATTGTATACCGTACAAAGAAATTAATTTTTAACATTTATTTTAATTTTATTATTAAATTATATGCGTCATATTTTTTTAGTGTTGGGTTTAGACATCGTAACATCGGAGAGTCTCTTCGGCTACGAAACCATTGAGTACAAGGAAGATCCTACTGCATCAACAGCGAGACCCGTGGAAGCTGATCGGAAAGTCATTCTACCTGATACCTCTGCTTTTCTGAGCTCTTCAGCGCATTTTGGTCCATCTATTAGCTTCCCAAAGTACAACAATTACATGGCTGATCCAAGCAGATTCGATCCGCACTCAAAGATTCAGGTGCCACTCAACACATTAGGTATCAAACCTGTCATACAGGGTGAACTAAATGTGAAGAACAGTCTGAACAATCAAAAGGCCGTGCTGAGTTACGTGCAATACAAAGAACTTGGTGCTCTCTTGCCACAAAGGTATATTATATTGCTCAATTATTTATGAATTTCTTGTTATTTTAATGCGATAAGAATGTATTATTTATTTTTATTAAACTTTATATGCAAAAAATGGGAAAATAAAAGGATGATTTATCTGGCTAGTTACTTTTAATGCTAATGCTTGAATTATAGATTTGACGACTCGGTATCAGTTAGATGGGGAGTAGAAGTAGCAGTTGGATCGCCCGTAATGACTGTCTCGGTGTTAGTTCCCTCGGATGATGGCTACGAGTCCTTGACAGGAATCCCTTTGCAGTCTCCGATTCAAGTCAGACTTTGGCTTCATGAAAACGATGATTTCAAGACTAGAACAAATCCGCAATGCGTCCATTGGAGCACGGCGAGAGGGTAAGAAAAGTTAATTGACTTTTCACAAATTAAGAAATTTTAATTATCTATGAAAAACTAATTTTATTTGACAATTGATAAATTTAATTGATCACGATTCATTTGTATAACAATTTTGAATTTAATTCTATTTAATTTCAGTATAAAAATTTGATAATGTTTAGAAAATAATTTCTTTTATTCTGATTAATTTCAGAATCGGTGAATGGAGTCGAATGGGCTGCACCACGGAAATTGAAGACAATTCCTTGTCATTCGGTACTATTGTGAACTGCTCTTGTATGAAACTGTCCACTTTTGCCATACTGACAGATGTCCTCGATCTTGAGTATGTTCCCGAGCCATCTTTGTTAGAGGATGTGACCAGTTACAGCGCGTTTATGCTCGCTTTACCACTATTATTATCTGCTCTCTTGATCTTGGCGTTAATTCGCGGCGGTGGTACTAACTCTAACAGTATTCACAAGAATTTAGTGTTATGCGTTTTTATGGCGGAAATCCTGTACCTAATCGCGCTCAAAGCCAGAAATCCTCTCGTCTCCAACGAATTCCCCTGCAAACTCACGGCGATAGGACTGCATTACGCTTGGTTAAGCACTTTTGCTTGGACCCTCGTAGACTCCGTTCATCTCTATCGGATGCTGACGGAAATGAGAGATGTGAACCACGGCCAGATGCGATTTTATTACACTATGGGTTACGGTCTGCCAGCTGTCATAGTTGGACTTACTATCGGCGTCAGGGCCGATCAGTACGGAAATTTCTATTTGTAAGTTGAGAGTTTAATGATTTAAAATTCTTTAAATAATTTTTTTCCAATTTTTTTTTATTTTTAAAATTTCAAAATCCAGCACCTACTATTATAACATAAAAAATTGTATTAGTTTATCATCAAATAATAATATCTTTATAAAGATAAAATTGAAGATTAAAATTAAAACTAAAATGGAGATGATATAATTCTGGTATGGCGATATAATTGTGGTATTGTAATAACATATCCATTCGCGACTTGTTAAAATTACTAAAATATAATTATTATAATACAATAGAATACAATTTTTATATAATAAAACATAATTTTGAACTTTTAAATGGAATTTTTAATTACATAAATTTTTATTTGATTTTCCAGCTGCTGGTTGTCCATCTATGAAACTGTGATTTGGTCGCTCATAGGTCCCGTTTGTGCTGCCGTGTTGGTGAACTTCTGTATTCTCGTAATGTGCATCCGCGCAGCGTTTACTTTGAAGGAGCACATCATGGGTTTTGGAAATTTACGAACGCTTTTATGGCTCTCTGTGGCCTCATTGCCTTTACTAGGATCAACATGGACTTTGGCGGTCCTCAATGCATCAGAAAATTCGCCGATGCTATCATATTTACTGAGTGTTGCTATCGTAATTCATGCGGCATTTAGTCTAATCGGCTACTGCTTCATCAATAGCAGAGTTAGGAGAAATTTGTATCAAAGTCTATTAAGGTGTATTGGCAAAAAAACGCCTTTGCTAGAAGGTAGTATGGGCAACGGAAGTAGCAGTCAAAATGTAAATGGCCATTCGGTATGTAATTTAAAATTGATCTCTTGCTTTAAATATATGAATTAAACATGAACGCATTAATACTGACGTTTATGTTTTAGCGTTCAGCGTTAGCTTACTCCTCGACTTATAACGGAGCAGAATCCGTATGTAAAAGAGTTCACGTTGGCGTTTCTACAAGCAGTACAACTTCGAGAAGTACAAATAAAACAGGTTCAAGCCCTTATCGTAGCGATACGCATTTGAGACATACATCAACCTCCACAAGTAATTACAATAGCGATCGAGATCCGTACTTGTCGTCGAGGAGTCATCGATCAGCACTACATTCTCGACAAGGTACAGATTTTGAAAACAGCGGATGAAAAAATTTTTAACTATATATTAAAATTAATTTATTTAAGTCAATTTATTACATAAATAAAATTAAATTTATGATATTGCATAATCTAGTTTCAATCTAAGACTGTGTTTCAAGACCGATAAATACAATCGGCTCACAGTTTGTTTGAATTGGAAATTGTAAAAATTCACATATAGTTGTATTATTATTCATTTATAAAAGGTCATCTTCGATCAAGACCCGTTTTGATCGAAAATCACCTTTTGCACTTATTTGTCCTTAAGTTAATGTTATACAATGTTTTTAAAAGAATCTACGGAGATAAGGAGCCAGCGCAGAGAATCAGAATCAGACTCCGACGGCTCGCAAGCTGAAGGAGGCGGCAGAAGCCTGGACCTTGCCAGTTCGCATAGTTCCGACGAGGATGACGTCACGTCGAGGTCGCACAGAAATATGGGAGTGTCTACACAGCAGCACGTCACTCACAGCTATCTGCCCAATATTCATACTAATCCTGCCGAACACTTGAACATACTTTGTTCGAATGCTGAACTTTTTCCCAACATCAAACCGATCTACGCCCCTCGATGGAGTTCCCAACTGCCAGAAGCATATCTGTCATCAAATGGTAAGATTGGTGACTACAAGTTTAAATTAAGAACAAAGAGAAAAACATGCGTAAAAAATTTTTGAATCATAAAAAAGATAAGTGATTGTAAAAAGATATGAAATTAAGAAATAATAAAATTAAATTTCAATTATTATAAAAGATCAAAAGAATATTATTTCTCATTTTATAGTAGCACCACATAGTTATATAAATATAAAGGATTGTAATATGATTTTTGAGAAAAGTTAAAAATAACACTGTTCATTTCTTTTGCAGTGATGGATGTGCGAAGTAGCCAATGGTCTGGTGGCACCATGTCAGATAACGAGATAGCTTCGAACAAGACCTCGAGTCCGAACCCGCTGCCGTATCCGGAGATTAACTCACCGCAGAAGAACCAGCCGGACGAGAACTACTCGGAAGGTGAAGAGAAAATGCATCATCTGGGAGAAAAATATTTATTCCCTTATACTGCCGAGGAAGACCATACAGTGTCACCCACACCGTACATGCTGTCCATGTCGTCACGCATCCTTGCCTCTAGCATGAGCCATCACTCACAGAATTCGAATCACGAAAACCTGAGTGGTTCCGAACAGCGTTACGGCAGCCTGAAACGTGGTCAAAGTCTGCACGGCTCCCAGCACGACAACCTCAGCGGTTCTGAAAGATACGGCAGTCTGAAACGCGGCAAGATGGGCACCCCCACCGTTCTGGAGGATAGACCCGAGTATATCCTGCCGATGAGCGGCAGGATACTATCGAGTTCGTTGACCCATGACCTACAGCACAGTAACGAACTGGCGGCGCTCAGGCAGCAACAGCAGCAACAACAGCAATACGAGCAGACTATTACCGAGACCGAGTGAGTAATAAACGTACATATCATATTTAGATTTGGGATATTTATTTTTTACTCGGATATCGGATGGCTTGTTAAATAATTTAAATAGAAAAGTAAAAACTTAAATGAGCTTTTGATATACGATGGATTTGATGTCTGAATCAAAGATATAAAATAATATAACAAAGAAAGAGAGCATTTTAAATTATTTTCATTGACCTTTTTCTTTTTATATATATGTATATCATCTATATATCGAAAATATAATATCTTCTTTTAAGAATGACATAAAAAATACTATTTCAATATGTAGAATCTTAAAGAGATTAACAGGAAAAAGATTCATGAGAGATTATACTTTAAAATGGAGTGAATGTGACTTAGAACGATCTGATTAATTAAAAATGGAGTCATAATGAAAGCTTAATTGTAATCAAAATTAACACAAAGTCATAGAAATAATAAAACATAGTCACATTGGATAAAAATAGAAACCTTTATATAAACGATTATTCAAAAAGTTGATGCGAGTTCATTGACATATAAAACAATTTACAAAAAGACAATACAAGTACGTCACATCCAGCGTACGTAAAAAAAGGTTGGCGGCAAACTAACATACTTAAATTACAGCGTTTCTTGTCTTAGCGCAATTTCGTAACACTCTTTTTAATTCATTCTGGTTTTCTTTGGTTTCCCATATTTCTCCTTGCTGTATGCACAAAAGGTGGCGTTGGAACGTTCTCTAACATAACTATGTCTTTTCTGTGATCCGTGCTTGCCCTGACTGTCAAATTATCAGCGAGGAGGTAAGCGAGCGTGACGATATATAATAAATCTACAAATCGTCCTGCAAACCGCAACAATTGCCTCTAATTTTCTCTGATAGCGTCCAATTGAATCGGAACTAATCGCGAGTTGTCACTGTTGCAGGAAGGATACTAATGCGGAAACGCCCGTCTGACGAGGTCCGTGCCACGAACGAGAACAACGTACAAAGTAATTTAGTTTACGCCTAGCTTAAGTGTCCAACGCGCAATAAAGACTCGTCGATATATATATATATTTTAAGAAGCGGCCATGACTGTACTTACTTAGCCATATTAATTAGCATGTATGTGTGAGTGCCTGTTTTTTATGTTGCATATGAAGGTCTATAAGAGTAATCTTAAGAGATAATTCTTACATTAAAATATATTCCAATGATTATATAATTATAAAATATGTATATGCATATATATATATATATATACATATACACACATAAATTATAATAATAATATATATATAT
>NW_017306139.1:197995-199947 GCF_001594115.1 Trachymyrmex septentrionalis
TTTTTATCCAATTACACAGTTGAACGATTTAGAATGCAAATAAAAAAAAATAAAGTTCATAATTTAAAACCGTATTTTAAATATAATTTTTTATATTTAAAATCAGTATAGATAATTAGTGGAACAAGATCAAAGTTCGCACTAAATCGTTCAATCTTACTCTGATCGACCCAACATAAATATTTGCGCTTGTTATAATTTTTATTCAGGAGCAATTCGGCTCCGAATTGTGAATCTCCGATTCTCAATGAATGATTATTGTCGTCAATTGACAATGATATTCAGAAAGATACAGAGAACAAAAATGATCTCCAATCATTACTCATTATAAACTGATTCCATCCTATCTTAAATTTTTTCTCTCCATGAGCTCAGTATTGTGCAATGTATACATTCCACTGCCTATTCTCTTTCCTATGTACAGGGTGATTCTTAATTATATAATAATGTTTCAGAAGATGAAACTAAAAACCGAAACAAAAAAATGTCAAACGTTTAAATCGTTTGAACTTATTTTCGTATGCGCCATCTTTTTCTTTAGCTCTGTATTCACTCTCTATAAAATATTGACATATAATTAAGAATCATCCTACATAAGTATATGTATAATTTAGGTTTTATTTACTTTTTTTATAGAAGTTTACAATCTTTCTCTTTATTTTATATGCCATAAAGAAGAAGAAAAAGTAGCGTAAGTTAAAGCGTACAATCATGTGGCGCATTTTTTCATACTTTTGTATATACACTCATACGAGACGAAGAGAAAAAAAAGAACTGTGACAAAATACATAATTTATATACCCCTCAGTATTTCGGGGTAGGGTTCATTTTTTTCCAACCTCTCTCCCAACCACATCCGCACAACTGTACGTTGACAATATCACTCCACACAATCTCCAGCAATTCTTGATTGATTTAAAAATTATCTTTATTTTCTCGTTGAAAATATAAATAAATTACAAAATATATATAGTCAGTATGGTATGTGTGGATTGATATACTCGGAAGAATGTTTTATGTAAAATCGATATATATGTGTATACATATATATGTGTATACATCGCGATTCGATCACCGATCACATTCAAATAAATTCAATCTATCAAGAAGCTTCTTGCTGAACGTTTTCGGTGTTCAAGGGCGATTATTACGCACTTTCCTTTCTATTTCTCTACGAAGGTACGTATATACGCGGATTGGATACGATTCGTTTCGTATTACATTTGGGAGATCGATGTGATTTCGGGTTTACGGTTTGATTCGGCTTATACAATGATTTGTTATCAGCTACGTGCAGAGAGTGTTGTACAAAAGTCAGAAATCTCGATGATGACAGATGTAAGACCGTCTCTCCGCGTACCACACCCGTTAGACACGACGACGACAACAACGATGACGACGATGATATTCTTACGTTTATCTTAAGTTACTACCTAAGAGAATTCACCCGACAACTCGAGGGATAAATCGAGTACAGGATTCGCGCCTGACCATAATGGCACATACAAATCACTAAATACTAACCGCTAGAGACTAGGGGGATATCGTCACTACACGGTGCTCTCCGTATCGGACGCCACGGAGAGCGTCTGCATCTTCGGAACGGAATAATTCTCTGAGTGTCCGTGGCTCTGCGTTCTGTTGGATACTCTCTCCAAGGTGGAAGGAGCTGACGGCGTGTCTTGATGAGCCTTGGGAGGGATCGGTGGAGGACTCACCTGTAAAATTAATCGAATCATTGATATTAATTTGTTTCATGAACATAAATATCTGTTGGCATTATTTGAATATCTGTTATAAAATGAAAACATATGAAAAATTACTAACAAAAGAAAATTAATTAGAGAATTATTTTAATTTTAGCAATCTGTTCACTCAAGGAAATGTATTTATTATATATGTATTGTATATGTTAGTAAATATTTCCAGTTATATTTCCTCACTTCTTGATT
>NW_017306139.1:200047-208756 GCF_001594115.1 Trachymyrmex septentrionalis
CAAGGAAATGTATTTATTATATATGTAACTGTATATGTTAGTAAATATTTCCAGTTATATTTCCTCACTTCTTGATTAGGGAGAGAATGCGAGCCCTGGAATGTACCGCTGGCGAAGCTGCCAGTGGAGACATTGAGTGCACTTATCACAGACGGTGGTGAAATGTTCATGACGTCGTTGCACCGGGAGCGTGGCTCGAAGTCTTCGTAGCTTAGATTATTTAGATTCGTCAACTGTGATTGAAAATCTAGCAGACTGGCTGTAGAAATGCCGCTGTCGCGCAGATCATTCGGTTCGTTTCTCGGTTCCGTGATTTCAGAGTCGTCGTCCGTGCTCCATTCTGTATTTGTGCGTTTGTGCGTTAAACCGCGTTTCGGCGGTGCCGGCGGTACTACAGTATTCGTATTCGAATCTCTTTTGTCTAGCACTAAAACAGGAAGCACAAAGCGTGATAGATTTTCATGAAAAATTTATTTTCGACGTTATATTAAATTTTATTACAAACAATAGAAAAATAGAAAAAGAGAAATTAACTTACTGCAACCCCTAGGTGGTAGTGGAGGGGCGGGTTCGGGTCCGGGTTCGCTCCACGAGCTTCTGAGGCCACTTTGATCCACGCCGTCAGTAGGAGTAGGCAAGGAATGCCTCAATGGCAATTTTGGACTCAGCGGCTTACTGAGAGATCTCTGATGCGTGGGTCTAGGCGGGGTTGTGCCATAACCAACGGAACGCGGCCGTACTTCTCGTTGTGGAATAGGCGGTGGTATACCATCCACTTTCGTGTAAAAGCCTTCGTCCTCGGGAAGACCATCGCTGTCAGCATGCGACAATCTAGAGCCGGCGGTTTCTAAAGTGGCTGGACGCTGTTTGTCGTTGACCGGCAAAGGTGGTAGAGGCGAACTGAAAAAGCAAAGGTATTCTCAGATATTCTCACAAGCAGAAAGAGCCATTAAAATAATTAACTCTGTAATGAAACTAACCCGGAAGCTTGAATATATATAAGGCAATGAAACGAATTGTACAAGAATATATAAAATGTAATTACTTCACGATGCTATCTTGATGAATAGTTCTCTGCCTGGCCAGCGGACCGAGGCCTTGCTTGAGCTGTGTGAATCTCTCGATTAGCCTTTTGTGCAACGGTTGAACTCCGGTGGGTGCAATTTGACCGTGCAACACCAGACCAGATTCTAACACGCTCATCTGATCCAGTATCAATCCCTTTAATCGATTAACATGCGGTACCATTTCGGGATTTTGTCGGGCAAATTCGGGCGTGAGAAAAGCCTCCTGATATTTGGTGATACCGCCCATTACATTAGCGTCGATGATACCCTGCAGCCGCATGCTGAATGGATTGATATTTCTATGTGGCTCCGCAGTGTACTGCGCAACCAACCGCCTTAATTCTCTTTCCACGCTTTGCATAGTCTCACAAGCATATTGTACTGGTGCCAACAATTCTGACCGCTTCTCGATTACTTCGAACCATCTGAGGATCCCTGGCAATTTAGCTTCTGTCATCAACATCGTCCTCTCAATCCACAACGATTTGAACTCATTCTCGCGATCCACTGGGCCACGATGCAGCGGCCGATCGAACGTGAACTTGCGAACATCATTCACCAAATAGAATGCGACTACGCGTTCCGGAACTTCGACACCGCTGCAAGCCAAGCTACCCTCTTCGGGAATTGGCTTCACATTACAAATTTGGATATCTGCAAAAATGCGGTGTCCAATTATTAAATAAAATATATTCATAATAAATTATCGATTCCCAAATTATTGAGATTGATTCGCTTTTAATTTATTTATTCAAAAAATTAATAAATCTAATCTCACTTACATTGACCCTCAGACGTAAGGATACTCTCATCAGGCGGGGAATTCTTCATTAAAATTTGTGCGCATGGAAATTCCGTTTGCAACCGTTGTGTGAACGCCCCTATCCGTTCATATTCCAGACCACGATAAATAAATAACTTGTTCTAAAAGACACAAATAATATTTTCGAGGCGCCTATTTCACAAAAAATAAAATAATGCTAAAATCCGAATCAAACTTTGATAAAATATTTTTGATACAATAGAATTATAACATTTAAGTTATTTTATGTACTGAGAAAATTTTTAAAAATCATTTTTAAAAATCATCAGAGAATATTTCTAAAAATCTTTGGATTATAAATGAAACTCACTCTGACAAACAGCGGAAAACTGAGACCATAAAATCCAACGCGGAAGTATTCCGGTTCCGGGCGTAGTTGCGTCAGAATGTTATCTAGGAACTTAGCCTGTAGCTTCAACACGTTACTAAGTTTGGCGTAGTCGTACAGTCTAGTCTCGTACAGGATCGCCAGCTCCTTGCACAAGGGTATACCCTTTTCCCAGCACTTGCCACGGTCGAGGTAATGAATGATTTTATGATAGAGTAACTCTTTGCGCTGCCATTCTGGTTGCTGAGGATGAGCGTGATCGGATGGCAGAATAGTCGAGCCCCAACCCAGCTGATCGGCATATAACTTCATCGTAAAACCCGCTTCCGTATAATTTTCGGCGGCCAAATGTAGATCATGCAGCTTGTAAATGTAGCGCAAGTACATCTCCTTCCGGTTGAACTCATTCTTGTAAAAGTTCTGCAAGAACATCAGAAGTATCCCCATGTTACACTCTGAAAGCTTTTCACTTCTAACGATTGATGATTTAAGGAACGAGAGACAGGCACAATGATAAAATTTCCATCGGAGAGCGCGAACACGAGTGCTAACTGCCAAGCATAGAGTCACCAAGCACACCAAATATATAGTATATCTATTGAGTATATACAGTGCGCGTGTGTCGCACAGTTCAGTTAATTAACGCGCTAAGTTATAAGTAATTTGTACATATAGTCTCACATTTGCACCACAGATTTCTTGGTTTAGCCGCAGTACATCACTTTTACTAATAAGTAGTAACTAATGAAATCTTATTGGATTTATTGTATCGATAATCTTTCTTTAACACCTTACCAATAAATTCACGGTGCACGACATGCGCTTGTCGCGATTCTCGTCACCCTGAATAACGCTTCTATAGTCAAGAAGCCTTTCCAATAAACGCGTAACGGACGTTATAAAAGCCGTGCCACTATCTTTCCACGTGGGATCCTCGGATTGTACTCTGTCCAGTAATCTGTAATCACAAATGTAGAAATTTAACAAATATTGAAACTAAAAAAATCACATTCAATTTAAAGTATTGCACTTACACAGCGCTAAGATGTTCCCTGAAGCGGCATGAAATTGTAAATGCGATAAGTGTCACATAATATTTTTATGAAACTATCACAAACGGAAAAATGCTACATAGTTGACATTCTCTTTGTATAATATAAAAATATAATGGTAAAAGTGAAAAATTGTGCTGTGTATTAGAAATATATAATTTAAAGTATTTTAAAAGTAATACAGCGGAGAATAATTTTTATTTCGATAGAAAATTAATATATCTTCTTAAAATCTCTCTCTGCGTTTTTGGATGTTTTAAAAATATAAGACCTTGTAAGACTTATAAAATATAAAATATAAACTTACATAGTGTTAAACAATTGCCTATATTCATCATCGCCCTTGTTTTCGCTGATAAGAATGTCCAGCTTGTCGATCAGTTCAGACTCCACGGACTTGAAGCTTCCGCGAGCTCGCTGCTCACACTCCATCATATCGAAAAAGATATGTAGAGTTGCTTTGCGAAGTTCGCTTTCCGGCACCAAAGTAACCTCGAGGAAAGGTCCTACCATGCCTGGTATGAATTCGAGCTTACGTTCGCCCAAGTGCGACCACATAGACAATATCTGAAAACCCATGAGTACTCTCATGTCGCCGTACTTCTCTACGATCTTTTCTCGCTTGACTTCGGAGAACTGCTCGAGCTGAAGCGATGGCTGAGTAAGATAAGCCACCGCAAGATTGAAGTATGTGGACCACAGCTGCGAATCAAAGCTGCCATGAAGGAAGCGGAACGCAAGCGGCTGCGCGAGTTCCTGCAGTGACCTCAGAATGACGTTGTTAGCTTGCATCCTAATGACCAGCCAGTCCGGCGGAAATACCTCCTGGCGTACAAGATCCCGCAGGACCAGGAATACCCGTAACAGAAAGTCCTTGAGTGGTTTTCGATCGCCGGCGTGTGTCAACTCTTCCCAAAGTCGCGCATAATGATACTCATCAAGCAGTTGAAGTAATCCAATAAGACAGCCGACGAGACAGCCGAGGACGGGTCCATTGGCATTTATCACGATCAGTATCGTCTGTATGAGCACATCGAGCACCGACAGACAAAGCGTTTCAACGTCGTGGTGTATGCAGTTGTTGACTTTATTCGTGTCCCTGCCACGCTTATGCAAAAAGCTGAGTATTTCACCCAAGATATCAGTACAGGATCGTAATTCTTCCCTACGCGCCAGATGAATACGTAAGTGCCGACATATAGTGACAAGCAACATGTTTCGACTCTCGTCGTCCTTGCGGAACAAGCTAGATGCAGTAAGATTTTTAATAGCAACTAACTTGGCCTGCGTGAACTGCAAGGGTGGCTCCCGCGGCACCGAGTCTAGCATCGTACAGGTAAGTTTGGCTACCTCGAGGACTGGCAGCACCGCTACTAGCTGCTCGAACACCGCCGCAATC
Organism: Trachymyrmex septentrionalis; assembly: GCF_001594115.1. Lineage (NCBI taxonomy): Eukaryota > Metazoa > Arthropoda > Insecta > Hymenoptera > Formicidae > Trachymyrmex > Trachymyrmex septentrionalis. The sequence continues at coordinate 204,717 of NW_017306139.1, forward strand.
GACAACAGTAGTGCGATTTGCGATAGTAGCACCATTTCATAGGGAATACCTAACATCTTGTTGAGAGCTGCGAATACGCAATATAGATCGCGCTTGAAACTATCCTCGTATTGACCGGCGGTCGCGACAGCAAACAGCAGCCGGCTTTGGATGATAAATTTAAAGATATATTCGAGAGAACGGAAGCACTTCATGATCGGTTCCTGCTTTTCCGCAGCGGTTACCCAATCGGCACAATGTTGCACGCTGCTGAGAAGACCTTTGTACACCAAAGCCGCCGCGAAATGGTCTGATATATAAGCATCCATCACTGGCTTGAAATGTTCAAACTTGGAGTCCTCTAACAAGCTGAAGATAGACACGAGTACTTGGAACACTAGGCCGGAGTGCGCTGTGGAATTACCATCCTCGGTGTGAAACATGGCGAAGAGCGCATCAAGAATATCCTGTAGGAATTTGACCAGTTCTTCGCCATCCAGTCGAAGAACGCGGCCGAGAGCTTCGGATATTCGCTCAGGGTGAGCTTTCCATTGCAGCAAACTAAGTAAATCGACGTTTTGCGTTAATTTGGTACTGCAGAGCAAGGTATGTACGAATACAGTCTCCTTTGGCGATCTAGTGAAAGCTGGTGGGCCTGAAAGGTAACAAGAAAATAATTATAAATATAAATATGATGTCTAATTTTAATACTATCTTTCAGAAATACTTTACGTTAACACTTATTAAGACATAATTTTATGCGTATATTGTTTATCTGTAGATAATATAATAGATATTATATCTATTTTTAGAATTATATTAATTCTTTATTTTATTCACGTAAATTTAATTGAATATTATTCAAAGAAAATTTTATTTTATAAAGAAATTTAATTTACCTGAGGCGCACGGCTCTCTCGTGCTACTTGGCAACGACAGGTAACTCAAGGAATCCAATTTCGTACGCTCCTCGCATTTGTAAATATATAATTCGTGCGGGCCATCCTGAAGAGTAGCACCTCCGGGCTCCATCAGTCGTACAAACGCGAAGGCGAAAAGTTTTTTGTCGTTCTTCTCACGTGCTGCAATATAGGAAATTTCTTATTGGAAAAGGTAAATGAAGACCGTAGACAGAATAGGTGGAAAGATGAAAGATAAACGAAGAACGTTTAAGCCAAGGTGAAAGATCAGCGCCAGATCAATATCTATTGAGACTCACTGGAACAATGTCGAAACTCAAAACGCACGTGGCTTCCATAGAACTTGTCGATGGGTATCGCCAGTCTCACAGTTTCTGCCCACGATGGGCTGTTATGATGATATATGACCAAACTCTGATACTCAGAACTGCCATCCATTCCCGCGGCTCCAAACAGGCACTCTTCCAAGGGTTGGCCGTCCACGTCTAGGACTAGGATTGTCACCTAATTTTATTGCAACAAACGTATTAAAAAATATTCAGTTTCATTGCCGTAAAAAATTAATTTTTTATATAAAATAATAAATTTTAAGTAATATTTCAATTTATTAAACTTATATATATAATAGTTGTACATTTTTTTATATTATAAATTAGTTCTTCATTCCGTGAAAATACTTCCACATACAGCTTGTTATTTTATATAACAGGTGAATATTAGATGAGAGAAATAATTTTTAAACAAATTTTATCTCACCTCGATATTCTTGCCGGTAGACTTTCCGCCACGTTCGAATTCACCCCGTTCCAGCTTCAAATACAGGTCGTTACGCACGTCGCCCGGCATAATAACATCCGAGAAACCGAGCTTCTTCGTGAGGCAAATATTTTTGAATAACAACGGATTCTCCTCCCGCACCTGAGAGAGCTCGCCATGCAGAATACGAAGAGACACAACTATTCCATAATTAGGTTGTCCAGGTAAAGGAGAGCACTTGTTGTTACGTATGATTTGTTCGTGCAACTGATGAAATTCCTTCTCCTCCCCTTGATATACCTGCAGGTATGTAGAAATCCTTCCAATTAAATGTTTCGTTCATATTCTTCTTGAATATTATTAAAAAAAAAAATAAAAAGAAACTAAACAATTCAAATATAATCCAATTAATTTTTTTCGATAAAGTATGTTAATGAAATTCAGGATATAAAAAGTTACGTTAAATCGGGATTAAAGTAACATTTTCACGATATCATGAATTAATACATTTAACTAATTTACATATATTTAATTAATTAATATTCTGTATCCGTTTACTTTGAAACTCATCTCGAGTTCCTCTGCGTGATCTTGAGCGGCTTCCGCCAGAGAAAGAACCGCCACCCCATGAGGCCGCCTGTAAATCGCAGTTCCAGTCTTATTTTTCCCGGAATCGGAGTATAGCATCCGGCCACAACGCATCACATGGGCTACCATATAAAGATCGCGGCTCAAATCGGAATTGCCCAGATCTGTGAAGATGGTGCAATTGCTGTGCATCTTCTCCACATAATTGGAGAAGCCCTCCTTGCTGATGCGCACCAGGAAGCGCTCGCTCAGGTACTGCTGCCGTTTGGCATCGAACAGAGAGAAGTAAATCTCGGTATCCTCGCCTACCGAATGGCCAAAGTCTCTCATGCAGAAGTACAGATGATGTGTAAGGACTTTTCTGTGCTCCTTGCGACGCAGAGTGCCGCGAGCGGATGCACCCTGAGAATTTTCGGCACTCTGCACATGCTGCAACCCCCCGCGAGAAGAGATCGGAATTAATGTCATGCAAACAATATTTTTCATATACAATATTTATTTATAACAAATTGACTCAGATCTTCGACTTAGGTCCATATTCTGTAACTACAATGTCGGGGCCGTAATTTTTATCTGTCACAGTTATCGATGTGACAGATAAAATTAGGGGACATTAACTAAAAATATATCAAATCGTATTTAATTAATTTTTTAATTTATTTATTTTAGTTCATATCAACCAAAATTTAATAAAAATAATCTTGACATTATATCGAAAAATGTTGTTGAATCGTTATGTTTCGTGATAGAAGATCGTTTAATATTTTCAAAATTTATTCGTTGATAAATTGTCAATCATGAATTATACTTGTATTTACGAGAACCCAATTTGTTGAACAGAAGTTAACTGTATCGCGCCGCACGTAGCGAAATTGAATGATGCTGCCTTCGTGGCCAGCATTCTAATGAAGCTCATATCTCATCGTTATTGCACATTGCATTTGATCCTTCCTTTTTTTCCATTCTGACTCGTTATACGATATTCGCAAGCTGTATCAATTCGATAAGAATGTACTATTTTATTGTCGTAATTACCACATGATATAATTCCACGACAGACATGGTATCCGGCTCTACCATGTGAGCACCTTGACGTGGCACCAGGTCCAAGCCGAGCTTTCTGAAATACGATAAAAAAGAATCGTGATAAAAAGTAGAACTAAATGTCGTTTCTAAAAAAAATCTAATAAAAAACATTTTCTTACATAGTTGCAATTATTTATAACATGTTGTTTATCTTAATTTTAATATAAAACTGTCTGCTGAATTTTTTTTAACGTAAACGTTTTTTTAACGCGTTTCTGAAAGAACATTATTTATTCATGCTGTGTTATATATAAAATATAATTAAAATTCATTGATGCTCTACGCATAAATATAACGACGCGATTCTTACTTCCAAGTACGTAAAAATACGTTGGGGGAATATTTTTAATTTATGCCATTAACCGATAGTCTGTGCTATCTAAAAAAAGAATTATTCAACCCTGCAATAAAGAGTCTTACATAACACATCCATCGATAAAAATTTCTCGTTAGTTATTTCCATATCAAAGAAAGACACACTTCGGTACGCGAGGGAATACCTCAGGGTCGGATTTACATATTCATTAAACAACTGAGTAAGTTATATCTCGCAGAAATTAATTAAAGTAAAACATTAACAACGATTCAGTAAACAATCTCCCAACAATTTTTTTGTTTAACAAAGTAGGGAAGGCCACTTTTGCAGTTCAAAGGCGACTACAATCCATCCTCGGGATTTTTAATCGTTGACCCTTAAGACGGGGGGGGGGG
>NW_017306139.1:208856-215649 GCF_001594115.1 Trachymyrmex septentrionalis
CGTTGACGAATGAAATTCGTTGGGTGCAGGTACGATGACGGAGAAATAGGAGATATAGAGGAGGTGGGGGAGGAGGGAGGGGGGGGGGTTCATAAGATACAGGATTATTACGCGTCGCTGATTAAGGCGTACATTGTATCACACTTTGGGAGGTTCGCTTTCGAAGTGGGGCCCCGGAGAGAGAAGCGGCTACTTAACTTCTCCGTGACCCCGACGCAGGGGCCGGACCGGGCCCGGCTGGGCCCGCATGCCATAGGGTCGACGTGTTTCTCCAACGACTCCAACACGCGTTGAGGAGGCTCTACTCTCCGCCGCGGAGGGAGGGCACCGTCGCCCCGCAGGAATGCAGATACATGCCGGATACCCGAGTCGTTTTTTACGCGCGTACCGCATGTATGCAGGGATACAGGAATCTGTAGGAAGCCGCAAGGTTTATGTTTATTGAGAAAGAAACGGGGTCTTGGGTGCACCTAATTCTGAAGAAGTTTGCAAGGGGAAGGAGTTTCAACAGAATAATTATAATATTGTAAAGTGCAGTAATCCGTTTAAGATAGTAACAGGGATAAGATAAAAAGATAAGAATTAAGATATAGAATAAAAGAAATAATGAGAATTAAGAGTGAATGAATGATTTAAACTACACAATGAAAAATATTAACGAAGATATACATACGTAACAAATAAATTATTCGGTCTGGTATGGAAAAATATGAATTTAGAAACATTATTCTTGTCATTATATTACAGCGACGGTTAAAATCATCAATATAATTAATATTTCAAAAATTTCAATGAAATGGAGCTTTATTTTGATAAGCTCATTAAATTATTAACACTGTTATTGCGATAATTGATTTCACAATTAATTAGCGACTTTACAATTTCAACGAAACAAGGTTTTATTTTATTTTCTTGCAAAGAGACGACTTATCGCATTGACACATTTAATTACGACTGGATGCTGTGTACTGTTATCTATATGACCGTATCATTAACGTTTAACATAATGAATTTTATGATTAGTTACACGTCTGTAACGACACGACAAAAGTCACGTCTGAGATCTCGCAATAATACTTTTAAACGTCCTAAGTTCTGTTCATGTTCAGAACATTGAAGTTCCGTCATAATAAACTTTTCATAATAAACTTTATCATCAAGTTTCATTTATTGTTTCAATATTTGCGCAAACAAAATTTGCCGGGATAACGAAATTTTCTATTCAAATATAAATCATATTTAAATCTTTATTGCGTGCATTTTATCTGTGCAATATTTTTGTCATATTTTCATGTACAGAGCAAACTCTACTTCTATCTCTCGCAAGCAGGAGAAACACGATTCAGAGAGATATAATTGAGCGCTAACTTAGGTTTAGTACATTCAAATGATCTTCGCAATCGGGCTTTAATCGTGCAGCGAGAGAAGCATGATAATTATTCGCCGGCTGTTTTCATAGCTTCGCCGATTCGATTAGTATTAATCGCTAAAATCGAGCGATGTGGAAGGCTACAAGTACCGCGCCGGTGGCAAAACGGTCCTTTCATAAATCTAACTTGACAGACCTGTAATATCCATTTCTAGTTTCTACCAATGTAGATTAACTTTAATCTCGATTTAACTTACATTTTCGTCTCATATAATTCTAAGAATTAGAAAAAGGTGAAGAATGAACTAAACTAAGATCAAGTTAATCTACATTGATAGAAATAGCCTAAGCTTCTCTTGAAGAATGTTTCACCCGACCGCGATAACGTAACAATTACATTAATCCAAGAGATAGAAATAACGAGAAAATTATTCCGCCAATCCACGCTGCTTACGAGCTCGTACTTCAGCTCGCAGTCTATGTTACTTAATTTTTGCATCCGCTTGCCGATCACGTAATAACTCGTATTTACTCATATTTAATTTGATATTATTTTCTCATCATACCTAATATACATTAATTGAAAAATTTTCATACATCGTTCAAAAATTATTTTGACAGTATTCAGAGTGTAATTAAAAAATTTTATAAATTTAATATGATTGCTACAACTTCAATGAAATTCTCATAACGCAAAATAATAAATGCAGAATACAATAAAAATAAAGAAAGATAAAAAAAAATATAAAATCACTTCGAAAATCACAGAGAAGAGAATAGCTGTGATTTCCAAATTTAAATAACTGAGAGTACGATATGAAATGTTCTTATTATATGCATATACAATTTAAATTAACCCGCAATTTAACGAAATGCCACCTTATTAATAAACGTCCACAAATGTCTGGGCTTAGACAAGAACCGTCAAAAAAAAAAAAAGCAATTGACAATGAGATTCGTTTTCATAGACAGAGAAGGAGAACTTTGAGCTGCCTTTCACGAACTCGATGTTAGAGCAAGATTAAATTAAGTGGTAGGTTCGAGAGAGTTGAGAAGAGAGCGCGGCTTTGTGGTACGCTCGCTCGTTTTATCTTTTCCTTTTTTACGGCCCAAGCTCTCTCGGACCTGAGAGTTTCCCACCCTTCAGACGGCTACGTCACTGATCGCAATGATTCGGTCAGCGGATTCCGCACCCTCGCCACTACCGAGTTGGTCTACTAGGAACGTACCAGATTCCTGCCACCGCATATGCAAATTGACTAACGATCTTTAGTATTCAGATTCTAATAAATCATTTGTCTAATTAGATTCAATAGCAAAACTCAAGAGTTGTCTCTTTATACATAAAGATATTTTTGATAATTCAAAAAACGTTATAACAGAAGATCGTACAAAAATCTGCAAAGCATAATAAAAATTGTTTGCATAAAACAATTATTATTGCGAGTGATATTACTATTCTGTTGTGACAATAGTAACATATTTTTAAATAAAAACAATCCATCTTTTTTCATCACAATTTATCACTGATCGATATGATAATAAATACATTCCATGGGATATTTTCAGGTACAATCTTTTGCTTTCGAGATGTCAACGCATGAACATGAATGCAAATCGACGCGTTTTACAAGAGGAATCGAGGAGGGCATCGGACACGATTCGCACGATCCTGCAGGCCCCGAAAGCTCTCCCTCCAGGTTCCTCATGATGGAATGCAGGTGAGCAGGCAGACTTCGATGCGTGGAGACAGGTTCAGGCAATGTCCGCCGCCACCACCACCACCACCACCACCACTACTGCGTCGTTGGGACCTATGCCCCATTCCAAAGATATCGGATATATTCCAGCGGACACCGTGGACCTTTTCTACAGTGACCGGCCCCACGAGGACGAGTCTCCCTCTCCTCTCACCCCGAGATGACGAATTCGTTCGTTCGGCCAATGCCCGTGTCGAGACTCGCTTGACACGTGGAGCCTCGAAGACGGCGAGAAGTTAAGTCGCTTCCTCGTCGATGGAGCTTCGGAAGTTCGACGACTTCCTCGCCCACGTCGAATGAAAGGACCGTTCAGCTTTCTCTCTCTCTATCTATCTATCTTTCTCTCGAATGAGGGGGCATCGAACTACCGCCTCTCGGAATATCGATGTTAGTTGAACGCCCAGCTTCTCGTCAATGAGTTAGAGTGATTAGATCTTATCGCGATTAAATTGCACTTACATATGTAACGTCATCCTTCAAAGATATAATGCAGTATCAGAAAAAAATATAAAAATAAGAATGAAAATAGTACGTGCAAAATGTATGCGATCTATTTTGCTAGCAGTAATTATTTATGTCTCATCTGCATGAAGTCTCATTTCCCTTATAACTTACGAACTCTTGAAGAAAAAACGTTTCTATTACTAATAAGGAACGTTTGCAAATGTTTAACTTCTTGATACTTCAATCAATGAGAATATATTGAACAAGCTTAGAGAGGATAATATTGTATTACATCCGAGGGGCCATTTAGTTTCCCAATTTAACGTCTCGCGGGGGGTTCCCCTTTCATCCCTTTCATTGGGAGGAGAAATCCTCCCGCAGCCTCGGCTTTTCCTCTTCATTAGGCAAGAGATGTCAGTTCAGAAGCTCATCCTTTCTCGCGTCGCTCAGGGAGGTTTCAGTTACCGTTCGGTAGCTCTAAACGCTATAATTACGTCGGTGCTTCTGGGAAGTCAGTCCCGCGGACTTCCCGTTCCAACTCTCGGACGCGTAGCTTTCTCTCTCTCTCTCTCCCCCTCCCTCTCCCTCTCCCTCTCCCTCTCCCTCTCCCTCTCCCCCCTCTCCTCCTTCTATCTACCTATGGAAGTCTCTTAGAGCAAAGTCGATATAATCCCTTTAACGTGATTCAACATCGAAATATCAACGGACGTGTCGTACCGTAGTCGCGATATTAGCATCGCCTTCAGCATGGAATGTGCAATTATGCATTAGCATAGAGGACATCGTGCGCCTCGAGCCGATCCTCCTTCGACGAAGTCGCGATCGTTGCAAAGTCCGCAGATCGCGGAACAACAGGCGTTCTGAGTCACACTTGGTCGCTTTGAAATAATTTAACACCCACATTAGACGACTTCTTTTCACAAGAAAATACGAATGTAGTTTAGACAAATATATTATATGTATTGTAATAATAACGTCTTTAATATTAAATATATATAATCTTGACGTGAGGGATATAAATAGCATGGGAAATGATTCGAAACAAAATCTAAACTGATTCAACGTCTGAATTGTAAGTTGCTAGAAATTGTTTAATAAATTTTCGCAAGCTGCAATTAAATTCAGTCATCGCCGAACTAAAGCACCGTATTTTTGGAAATAATAAGATTACATAGAGCGACAAAAAAAGGACTTGAGATTTTCGCGGATTCATCACCGCGATGATTGCGTCACATTTTAAAGTCGGACAGGTGGTTCACACGCGATCGCCGTGCCCTGCTTCGGTGTTCCAACCGGAGTTATTCACGTGACCGTGTAAAACGGCCTTAATGGGAGTGTTTCCTGATCCCGGAACGAGTAACGAGACTCGTACGTACAGTAAAGGGTTCGTGGGAAGACGAACGTCGAGGCTGGCTCTTCGCTCGAGGGTATGTACCCGCGTACAGCACACACACGCAAACATACTTGCGCATTCATCCACCCACACACACACACACACACACACACACACAGAGCCAGCACGTCGGTATCGTGCCGCGTTCGGAGAGCTGTAGTTCCATTGCATTGGACTATACACCTATGCACCGGCACATGGCAAAAGGCAGCGTGCCAGGCAATAGATGTCAGGGCCAAATCTCCGATTTCCCCCACAGTCTCAATTAGATGAAATGACGAGCGATTAAGCGCGATTAATAAGTCTTGCAGCTTTTCTCGTCGATAACAGTCCGCGACGTTCGCTTTCGTAACAGCGGATTCTCCGGAATTGTACTTTGTTTTTTTGTTTTTAGAATGTCGTACCTTCGTACGTATATCGGTATATTAAAAAGAATATTTTCAATTGTAAATATAATTATCTTTTTATTTTCGTATTTTAATTACATGAACTTGAAATGATCGGGAACATTCGTTCAGTAAGCACCATAATTATTATTTCAATTAAACTCCATTTGTAATATACGGTGGTTCAAGTACGTAGACTAGAAGATATTGCTTCCGACCAGAGGAAAGGGTTACGCTTTGCACCGTCGGTCGTCCGGACGGAGTTCAAAGGAGTTTAAAGGATTCATTAACAGTGCCCTGCCTATAACGATGTTGAGACACTACGTGGTATCCCTGAAAAGCAGAAAACTGTGGATTCAACGGCGACGCACGATCTCACCTACAATCCCTTGATCCGCGACGTAGAGTTCTAGAAAGAGTTCTAGAAAGAACAGCAAAGGGCCTCTCCCTTGTATATAACGATTTCCGCTCCCAGGTGCACGCTTATTAACGCCGCCGAGATCGCCGCCATTCATTAATTTCCTTCACCCGACTCGGTAGCCGTGGAACTCTCCACGGAGTCCTTTCCTCTCTCGCTCTTCAGGGTCTACAAGTCTCGTATCGTCGTAAGGCCCCGATGTGGCGCCGAGAGGTTGCAGTAGAAAGAAAGGGTAGATGTTAAGGCGATTTTACACGACTCACTTCGAAGTAATCGACGCGAATGAGTAATTCAAAATTAATGCGTTCTCAGATACTCCTATTATCATACTTCCTATTATCTTACGTAGTTAAGGTCATATTTGTAATTTACGGTATTGAAGGAGCTTATCGTATCATTAATCGTGCCGTAACCAAGAAAACGTTATAACGTCTTGAAATTATGTAATTGTAACACAAGTCTCATATTTTTGAAAATATATAATGTAAATAAATTAATACTTACTTTTATGATAACAATTTCATATCCATTTATCGAAAATTGTATACTATTGTTAAAAGACTTTTCAATATTTCAAAAATTCCAGAAGACGATTGAAAGAAATAGAAAAAGATCGCGTAACTCAAAGACGAGAAAATCGAACGATAAAGACAAACAAGACTCAAAGACGGAAAGACGGAGAGTCGTTCTGTACGGCCGCCAGGCACGCGCTCATTAGAAATATTAATAATTGCTACGAGACGTAGGTAATGAATGTTGCCGTCGTCGCCGCGTAGTTCGATGTTCGACCCTGCTAACAGGAGAGTAGCTTAACCGCGACGCGAGGATAACCGACAATTAGATGTAAATCGAACTCCACTCGTGGGATGCATTGATAACAATGTCCTTCGCTCTTGTTGCCAATCGCAAATCTCCTTACCCACTTGAGGCCTCTTATCAAAAACAAACTGTATGTGTTCAGGATTAAAATCCAATTAACATTAATCCTTATTCAATCTCTATAATACTTTGTATATATATATA
>NW_017306139.1:215749-228658 GCF_001594115.1 Trachymyrmex septentrionalis
ATTACTTGCTGTAACAGAAACAAACTATACATATATTATATATATAGAGTATTATAGAAATTGAATATATACAGTTAAAAGAAGTTACAGTTAGTTATTGAATACAGTTATTATAGAGATTGAATACAGTTTAAACTAAGAAGTTTACTAGGAAAGTGAACTATAATTCATTCCTAAATTAATGCAAAATTATATGCTATATCAATGATCAAACACTAAAAGTAGTCATAATATATGGCATATTTCAAATATATTATTCAGTTACTGTAAGCAACTTTAATTTCCCCTTCGAATCTGATTTTAATGAAATGTTTAAAAAATTTCTTAATTCCATCCAACGGCATTTTAATAAGTAATTCATATGAAAAAATAATTTTGTTCAAAATATTGACTATGTCTTCAACATGTACATTATTATGTAGTACAGCTGATCTCAGTGACATCAAAAGAAGTAAATAATTCTAACGGATAATACTTTCAAATTGATGTACATTATAATAAATATACACTGGAGGGGTTTAGAAAAGAATATTCAGCACCGAAGTTTTAAAATTGTTATAAAAGTCACGTGTATAATTGAACTTTCCTTTGAAGAAATTTGAAGCAAGATCGAAGATCGCATCACAAGTTGTTTAACTTAGTTTTTCTTCTGTTATGTCTAATGTTCAAGTAACGTTGCAACATTTTATTATCAATATATTGAAACTCTTCGAAAACGTGTTTGTAAATTTCTCATGGCAAATTATGTGGAAACTCGCAGATATCTCATAAGTCAGGATAAAATCTGAAAATGTTAGAGACTTCAGGAATAATCCAGGAGTATTCCAAACGATACGAATTGTTATCTAGGGATCAGTAGAAAAGAAGAAGCTTTAATCACAGATAAAGATTGTGAATAGATAACATTTCAATTCCGATGCGGAAACAAATTTATTGTCAGCAGTGTAGGAAAAAAGAATAAAAAGATGCAATTAAAATAATTAAAACATTTATACTTCTTTAACACATAAATACAGATAAAATATATAATGCAATAAATGAAATTATTAAACATACATCTTACTACTTGGATAGATGTCTTGAGAAAATATATGTTTTCTACAAACGACAACGACATTAGCAAAGTGAATAACAGTAGCGCAATCTTAATTGCATCTAATGACGATTAAATCGTTAATGGTAGCGCTGCGCGATAACAACGATAATAACAAACGCAGGATGAAAGAGAGGAGAATCAGAGGAAAGACACAGGGGAAACGTACAAATGCAGCCTTTAAAGAGCTGGAAGCGACCCCCCTTGAGCGTGAAGAGAGAGAGGAGGAGAAGAAGGGAACAGGTTCCCGGCATGGTTACCGCGTATTCACCGAGCTGAAAACCTTGGGCCTCATCTGGAGCGACAAAGAAGAAAGGAGAAAGAAGGAGAGAACAGCTGAAAGCGAGAAAGGCAAAAGAAGAGAGAGAGAGAGAGAGAAGAGGAGGGACAGGGATATTTGCTCATCTCGCTCCAATCGAGATTCGTCGAGATGCTGCAGTCGCAGACACACGATAAAGGTCGAGAAAGCAAAGGTGAGTTCACACGATGCGTGTATCGCTGGGTCCACCAGGAGGCCGCACCGATGGGCCCTTCTTGGTCCTTGAACTCGTCGCGATCGCTCGTCACGAAAATGGTACCTTTTTATTGGCACGCTGCGCCAAACGAGCTTCTGTGAAGATCGCTGGAAGCTGGTTCCGCGAATTTGAGAAAAAAAGAGGATTACGCTCTAAATTTCTTACAGTGAAGTCTCACTCCAAGTAAGTGAAAATACAACTACCCTTGAAAAAGTAAAAATATTTCACTTTTTGAAAAAGAGTCACGATCTTTACTCTTGTTAGAGTGAATTTTCACTTCAAAGGAGTGAAATCTCACTCCAAAAAAGTGAGATTTCACTCTAAAAAGAGTAAAGATCGTCACTCTTTTTCAAAAAGTGAAATATTTTTTTTTTTTTTTTTTTTCAAGAATGGTTGCATTTTCACTCTCTCGGAGTGAGATTTCACTGCAAGAAATTTAGAGTGTAACTTATACGAATTAAAAATACGCTCTCATACGTTGAGGACGAAAATCGGATGAAGTGGTACATTCATCATTACGACGTGATTATTAATCTTTCATGTAATGTACAATAAAGTATCGTTATTATATATTATATAAGAAGAGATAATTTATTATTAGTTTATTTTCGTTTACGCTGGCATCTACTTCTTCTTTTTGAACTGAGAAAAGCGGAGAGACGAATATTTCAGCGACAAGTTAATTCGTACCTCGCTGAATTTTTCGGAGGGGAGAAGGAAGCGCAGCGAGACAGGATTATTTCGGAACGGCAGGAAACGAGGTACCGAGCGAGCATAGCTGCATTTCCGCGATTTGCACTAACGTATATTTCGTAACAGTCTCAGTCGTCGTAATTAAGGCATGTAAATTCTAGTGCCTCCAGAAACGTTTCAACGTTTTCATATTTTCAATGCGAAAGTTGCAAATCTGAAACGTGCGCGACGGAATAGACATTTACTCCATTCTCCGTTTGAAAAATTCATATTTGACTACGCAGAATATTGGCTGAAATATTAGGAACAGGAATAAATATTAAATATTAGAGAAATAGAAAAAAAAATAAAAAAATAAAAATTAAATGTAACAGATAATAATGAATACAAATAAGATGCAAGTATGTCTTATATTTATATCCATATAATAATACGTCTTAGATCCTACTTATATCCATTATGCGTTACCTTTAATCTCTCCCCCTAATTTCTTACATTTCTAATACTTAATATTTTTTCCTTATAGCCGTTCAAAATTATCGATAAAATTTTATCTTTCTGAGTTCTCGTACACAATCTACATTAAAAAATAAATTTTGACTGTACAATAAGATTAGATTCGATTAAATCAACAAAAAAATTCCAACATGTTGGATAGTCATAGATAAGTCTAGTTACGGTAATCTGAAATTCTGTTTGGCCTCACCATATAAAATACCATACTCGGATCTTTATGCTAATTTAATTAGAACATTTTTCTCTCAGTATACGCAATATGGCGTGTCTTTTGCCAGAAAAATTTCGCAAGACGTCGCGTTGATTTCGTAAAACGACGAAAGAGCCTACCGACACGGAAACTCAAAGGCGTGCGATCTCGGCAGGAAACTGCTGTACGCACCTGGCACTCCCTCTTCTTCATCCGACCAAGCTCCCGGTCTGGGAGCAAAATGGCGGAGTGGTGGGGCCCCGAGTGAGTACTTCGCCATTCGCGTCAGTCGTTTTCCGGGCCCAGTCAGTGTGTCGTGTGCGCGAGTCTTATTCAGGATCCGTGTTCGCATCACGGAACAGAAGAAAGAGAAAAAGAGAAAGAGAGAGAGAGAAATAGAAAAACGCGTCGCTCGGAAGGGCGCTTTGTTCCGGTTTTGCCGTCCACCCGCTTCTGGTGCGCATTTTTGTGTCCGTTTCTTTTTTCGCGCTCATACTTATCAAGGAAAAATCGCGAAGCGATTATCGAGGATCGATCGATAGATCGATCGCTCGAGGAAAAAAAAAAAGGAAAGAACGCTCATCCCTCCAGAGACAGAGAGACGAAAGACGATCTTTCAACCGAATCGGCGCATTGCTGCTGCGCGTGGCCTAGGGCCCTCGAAGGCTGCCGTAGGGCCGAAAATCTAGTACGGGATTAGTTTCGGATTCGACAACCAACCACCACGACGTCAGGGGGTAGCGACAGCAACGACGTTTCGCCGAGGGACTCGACATTGTGCTCGACAACAAACGGAAGGTATTGTCTGACGGGAAGAAGGGAAAAACAAACGCCAGGTGATTTTTCGCGATGCAAATCGATTTTCGAGCGTCCGATTTTAATTCCCGCGTCTTTGCGCATCGATTTGCACCGATTCGGATGAAGAGGTGAAATAAATAGGTAGCCTAATATAACTTTATTAGCTTCTACTTACTCCAAACGAGCGCATTGATGTAAGTAGATGCTACGGTAGAAACATGTATTGAAGCGACGCGAACAAAACATATAACGCTTCAATAATATATATAAACAAAGCCCGCAGCAATGTGTGTCGAAAGACCTTCGTTTTGAGATCTCTTTCGATTGTTGTTTGGAATCCGAGAAAGTCGGGATTCAGGAATCTCCTTCGGAGCAGACCACCGAAATTCCGATGGGATTACGAGATAGAGATTTCGATGCTCAGGCACGCTATGATCGAAACGCGAGGCACAGCTGACACAACGAACGCGAAGTTCCGTGTAAATCGGAAATTGAATTCACCTCGTCGATCCTCGATGTACGATGCTCGAAAGCAGCGAAAGTTTGCGACGCCGTCTTTGAGACTTCAACGAAATAAGTCGCTTGCTCTTATCTATTTGTTCAGTCCAACCGGAACTAGTTTTAAGATATTGCAGTAAAGAAGTAAAATCAAGTTAACGAGAATGAATCGACGTAAACGAGCGTAACGAGCTCTTTTCTTTTCGAGGAGAAAGAAAAGAAAGACGTTCCTTAGAGAAATTTAATATTGGCCATTTCATCACTTATTTTTTCAATATTAAAAATATTTCGTTAAAACAATATCTTTAATACTCCAGATAAGCGATTAATTGGCCACTGTACTAGTATTAAATTTCTACAAGGGATATTCATATACCAATTCGTCCATGTCCGTTAAAACGAAAATTCATTGCTCGTTCGCGATCGTTTGATCTGGATCCAGCCTCATAGATTACGGATCGTTCCACTGTCGGCTATTGCGTGGTACATCGTTCGATTGCTCTTCGACGAGCGCGGTTTCAACGAGCGCAACTCGCCGCAACTCGAAGTCGAGAGAGAAACGCGCGCGTCTTCCTCAGCAGCAGCAGCACGCTTAATCGACCTCAATTGGCAAAGCAGCCTGGCTCTCCGGTTGAGAACGAGCGATCGTTTCGAACTCGATCCGATATCGGCTCGCACAAGCCTCGGAATGAGTAATCCTTCTTTCACCGCGCGTACACACAATTCCTATTACCCGCGTAACAAAGTACACTTCGTTACGAAGCACAAACTCTGGCATTACGTTGTTCTCTCTCCTCACGCTGACTCGCTATTTCCAATCATATTCTCGTTTTTTTTCGCTATTCGACACAATTACGTGCGGGTATATATATCTTCTTCGCGTGTTACAACGCGACATGTATGTCTTCGGGGTTTATTTGCAACATTAAAATATATATGCTTTACTCGACTCAGAAATCAAATAGATATATATCTTACTCGAAATTAGATTCTATATAAATCTATGAGAATAATTGAATTATAATTCTCTATTTCATTATACATATTTGTCTTCCTGCGAGAGAGAATAGAATTTTCACGTCGAACTAGTTTCCAAGCGCTAACGGTTCGCTTGGGAATGCAGAGCAGGTCAGATTTTAATTCATTGTCCAGTTTGCCTTTGCTTCAGGCAAAGGCAAGAGTGCCCTTTCCGGAAATCGGCAGACCTTTTCTAAACGGTAGGCATCTTCACCCGAGCTTCGACACAGGCAGGAGAAGCGGCTCGACTCGCTTCTCGATCACGAGCGGCTCGCAACGCGGCTACTTGTGTTCCGCTCGAGCGAGAACGGCTCGTGGCTCGCGCGCGATCAACGTGAGAAGAAAAGAAAAAAAGAAAAAATGCGTCAACGCGCGCACGCGATCGATAGATCGTCCACGAGCCGAGCGAGTGAGAGACATGTGCATAAAGCACAAAAATAAGGTGTGATAAACGCGAAAAAATAAGAAACATGAACTAAATAAATATACAGATGTGGCGTGAAGGTATAAAGTAGAAGGCTTGTTAAATATTAGAGGAAAAGATATGCTGGATGTGGTCTCCACTTTCAAAAGTCTTTTATAATTAATATCATCCCTTGCAAAAGATGTTTCATCTTTTTATTGAAATAGGTATCGTAAAACAAGTGGCTTACGACAATGTTTCTTTTTATTGATGAATTGAATTTATCTACTGCGATTTTATCAAAGTTTTTTTTTCGTACGATGTATCAATGTCAAGTTTAACGTGATTGAAAGTTCGAACATAACAAAAGAAAAAATTCGATCAAAAAACAAAGTAGGAGCGTCTTATATCTCGCTCGTCATCTTCTTTAATAACAATTTTGAGAAACAAGAGAACAAAAGTGCTTTTCATTTGATCACGCAAGTCAACACACGTATTGGTTTCATATCAAAAAAGATAGAACGATGTTTGATAAGATGATGATGGAAATTTCCTGAAATATATAAATAAAAATAACGAGATTATCTTCCGTCAATAAAAGCTTAATTGCCGGGTCCAAAAAAATCTGTGAAATTTAACGTGCTGTAAATTAACGTGCTGTATTTTGTTGTACTTTTCATCCTCCACAGTTTCATATTTTTCTAAATATGCGATAAGAAATATCGTTTTCCATCGCGAGAGACACATACATTTCTGGCCCTTTCGTTCGATAGGTCGAACGATATACCCAGTCCTGGTGCGTTAGATAGGACCGATTCGTGATTTTTAGTTTCCTGAATGAGATACGGTGATGATAAAGAAAGAACCTTGTACCTTAGTACCAGGAATTCAGATATGTATGCATAGCATTATCTGCCGCCTGCGCGTTTCATGAAAGACGTTAGAATTCTCCGCTTGTTTTGTAATCAACGTTAGAAAACGACCGTGCAAATACACTGTAGAAAAAGTAGGTATCTCTCGTAAAGAAAACTGATCTTGCAAATTTCTTGAGAAGCTAATTATGAAAATTTATTTTTACACGAGATAACTACACAGAAAACTGTACATATACATAATAAATAAAAAAAATAATCTAATAACATGAAACGATAAAATAAATAAGAATAAAGTGAACAAAGTCCTGATGAAGTAAACTGCAATGTACACGAAACGTTGGCGTTCTAATAATGGATTTTTTTCCTACACGGAGATAATTCGCGAAATGCATAACTTCTATAGAAAATAAGCCGTAGAAGCCTCAAAGGCTTCAAAGTAAGATTTTTTCGCGCGTCTATGTGACATTGAAAAATTATAGTTTGATTTTATTATTTTAGCGAGTGCTGTCAATAGAGTTTTTATTTTAAAATTGTACCGGCTATATGAAATAGTATCAAATTACCTTCAATTATTTTACAGCATTATTTACACAGTTTAAGCTGAGAGAAAAATAAATTGGCACGATTTTAACGCTAATCGGTGCTAGCCGTGAGAAAACAATAGTCTGCCTCTAATCTCTCGGCAGTTACATGCACTCGAAAAAATGCTTCTGACGTCGATTTCTCTACATTTGTTGTAAAGACAGCCTCCGCAGTCGATTTCTCAACCAGCCGTCACTCTCAAGGCCCTCGAAAGAACATAATTATTAAGAATGGTCTATTCCTTCCGAGTCGTAAATCAAAATGAATATTGTTTGAAATCTATTATATGTAACCAAAACATATCCGGCATTAATTAATTAACAAAATTTCTTTACAAAAGTATGTATATCACAAAGACGCACAATGATCGAAAACAAAATCAATTTATAACTCGCAAAAGTAGGTATTAAGAAAAAAATTAGTTTACGAAAAAATAGTAAAACGATAAAAGTAAAATTAAAATAGTTCATTCTTAAAAGCGCTTAAATTGTATAATTTGTCAGTCTATTAAAAAATCAACGATGGTTACACTTAATTTTGCACAATTTATTTATTAATTCTAGAGTACGTTATAAAGACAGAATGACGATCTAATTAATTATTATCATATTTCTTAATTATTATCACATGTCTTATTTCTCATTATTATTATATATATCATTGCCATCTGTCGTTTTCCACGATGTCGAGACGTCATTAACCTCCTCTCTGAGCTCTATCGTCTTCATTCATTTTTCGCATCTCGAATGAATCGATGTGCATGCGTGCCTATCGAGCGTATCAGTAAAGCGTAGCGCTTGTACTATACGACGCTATGAAATATTAACGCGATGATGCTCGTCGACGTGTAGAATAACGTTCGTGGAGTCGAGCGAAGGCACGTCATACAATGCGTGTATACATACGAGGTGTCTCACGAAACGTGCATCAATCTTCAGAATTGTAACACACACGAATGATGCCACGTAAAAGTATATTACAATCTACATGAGTATAATATATGATGTGTAACGACACACATCTAAAAAATTTTACGTGCATTAATCGAGTCTCTTTCAGGAAAAAAAAAAGCTGAAAAAAAAACTCAATAAATCTATCCTTTTATAAATTCTTTAAATTCTATTACCGTAGCACGTAATAAAGTTTATAATATTAATTACTTCTGAATATAGTCTATTTTTATTTTATACAGAGATGAATTTGTGACGCTTTTAATTAAAGTATCGGCAATTCAAAAATTATGAATAATATTATATTAAATAAAACGAATAAGAAAGACATTTTTTTTTCTAATCCTCTTTGATATTTACTGGACTACATATGTCACTACGGAAAATAGAATCTATCGCGTATTACGTAGCGTAAAGCCGCGAAAAGGACAATTCGGCTGAACAATAATTAACATAATTCGTACGGCCTCGTTCTCTATTTATCGTACGCAATTATCGCGACGCGAACGCCACAAACGCCACAATCTCCGTCACTCGCGTCATCAGCACTGCTGTGAGAAGAGTGAACGCGAGGAATCCGCCCGTAGGTGGAACGTTTCGCGAAAAACTCGCGGAACGGAACGCGAAAATAATATTTTGCGGATATCGGCGAGTTCCCGCCTTTCACCGCCGACGTTCCTTCGACGAAGCGAATAAAATTATCCCTTCACTCCTCGGTTGCATTGCACGCGCTATCATTCGATGCGATCGATGGGACGATCCCTCGCTCGATTGCAATCGGCTTCCTTGCCCATCACCGAGTCACGGATTTGAAAAATCCAATCATCGAAGGCGCGTTTCTCCCACGTACGCTCTTTAACACCACCGACCTGTATCCAACTCTCTGAAAGAATTTCAATTGGAAGCAGTGATCTTTGCAAGGGACACCTGCCTTCAAAAGCCAAGGGCACGCTTTCGGCTTGAAGCGAAACGTGGAAAGAGGTGCACTTGCGTCCTTCTGAATTTTCTGAAGAGAGAGAAAAAAAAGATAAAGAGGCATTGATATTGAACATTTCTTGAAGTAACGCTTTCTCTCTTTGTCGAGACGTTTAATAGGGAATCGTGCAAACTTTCTGTGGAATGGAATGAAAATATGTGCGTATTACGATCTAATACAATTAGGACTTGTACAAAAATATTATTTCAATATTTCGTAGTCCCGTAGATTTTGTATATTTCACGATTCTAATTATTAATTTACGGCTGAGGGACGTCTCTTTCTCCGGAAGAGGGCCACTGAAAATTTTAAGTTCCGAGTGTCTGCCCACTGTTTCGTCAACGTCGCGCTCACTTAAGAAGTACAAGGAGACTTGGAGCAGAGTAGATAAGACGTCGAAGAGCGTGCACGGAGTTCGCGCAAGACACGTAACTGTAAATTCCCTTCCCACTCACGCGACGAAGTCCGCCAAGACTCGTCCTTTCGCCGCGAAATGAAGAAAAAGCTATCCGCATGCACGCTCACGTGTGCCTTTCATGCACAATACGAGAAGAGGTCTTTTCTCGCGAATGGCAAAGTATTCTAACTGCAAATATAATGAAATTTCACTTCGAACTAATATCTGCATATCACCGAAAGAAAAGCAGCAAATTAGATGGTAAAATATGCTGTAGCACTTTTAATCCGGTGCAGTAGTCAATTTTTGGCTGTAGCAGCCAATTTTTGATTGCGTTAGCCTATCCACAATGTTAGTATACTCTCTGGATCAGTGAATAATCACTGATATCAGTGCCAAGTATGCCACTGGTAATCGGTGAATTAAATGTGAGATCCCTAACCTTGTGTTTTAGTGCTTAAGCTCAATGAATATGGTATTGGAAGATTGAAATTAACGTGGAAATATCAGTATTTTAGTTATAATGCTCAAACACATCCTTCCTTTTTTTTTTTAGTAAAACTTCACTGATTATCAGTGCAAAGTATGTACTTCGCTAATTAGTGACTATCCACTGATTCAGATTTAGAGAGTAGAATTTCGACAGGCTAACGCAACCAAAAATTGGCTGCTGCATTGAATTACAAGTGCTATGCCATATTCAGCCAATCTTTTCTTTCAGTATATATCTTCATGATAATTTTTTCGCTGGAAAATTCATCACGTTTCTATATCAATGATACATATGACACATAAAGCCGAACGTTGAGTTATGAAAGCGCATCCGTGGAGAGCATTTAATGTACAAATACAAGTGAAAAGGATAGTCATCGCCGCTCGTTCGTTATATACTCGGCGAATTCCTAATAAAGCATTGACCGAGTACGCCTCGCGTGCAATTACAACGTATAATATGAGGGAATCGCGCAGACAACGGCTCCTTATATATATTTCCCAGACGGCATATTTCATTCGCGTGACTTGACGCGATTAAAAGTTTCGTTAATTCAAGTAATTAATAACTCGAAAAAGAAAAAAGCGAGATACTTTTACTTTCATAGCTTCATCTTTGTAACAGGGAGAAATATCTCTCTTCGTACGAATGCAAATTCAAGGAATACGATTCTCTAAAAGAGAATATGTATTCCTTCGTACATATACTATTCGTATATATACTTTCCTTTCTCTGTGTTTAAACGCGAAATGTCAAACAAGCTGGATTCGACACACTGAGTACGTGCGGACAGCTTTTCAGCGGGATCGAACCGCACGTGAATAACGTGAATAATAAAAAGTAAGAGCGATATGTGTCTCTCCGTGACGCGCGAGACACACACAATTACTCGGATGGCGATTATAAAACTCGTATCTTGATCGCAGCGTGCAGCATGGCGAATGGTCGTTGATACAATAATTTACGGCACGTTGCGCTAATTTGCTCACTGTCGAGGGCGGCCGTTTATCCACGGCCAACCGTGTTATTAATTCACACATGCGATCTCGAACTATCACTGTACGATACGAAATCAGCCAACGGGAACCAGATTATAATTCAAGCTCCGAATTAAAGATTCATTCTTTTTACATATCGATTCACTTTCGCTCCATTAATGTAATCTGAAATATTGAATGAAGTTATGTCAATTAAACATCGCGACGCTAGGTGTGTTTTCGTGAAATACGTTTTACGTTTTACATTAATTAATTTATTATTAAATGAAAGATTTATATAACAAAAAAAAGTTACAAATATTCGGAAAATGTTTTTAGAAATTACAAGCATCTCTCAGATACCATACGTTTATTTTTTTAATAAGAACTTTCGAAGAGGAAAACCTAACCGTTACAGTGCCTCCTCGCCAACTTGTATAAAATTCCAGTCGCGTCCGGAAAGAAATGTGATTCATGCTGCCGAGGAAAGTCCTTAGCAGCTCGGCCGATTTCCAGGAAGTCTCCCTTGAATCATATTTCTCAGCGATATATTCAATGAAGACAGCTAAAATGTCTTTTCTACGTATTGAATAATGTGTGCTGTCATAAGTAATAATGAAGTATTTTTTCCGAATCCTCATACAACATAAATATATATCAGAAATATTACAAGAGCAATTTTCATTATAAACATAATATATTTTTCGCATTAAATTTATTTAAATTTTCAGATTTCTTTAATAGATGTCTATGAAGCATGAAAATTTAATGTATGATATTATTTCAGTAGTTTAACTGCATTTTTCAATCCGATAAAATTTTCGCTTTTGAAATTACTACAAATGTGGTACATACATATATATATATATATATACACAATATATATATATATGTACATATTTAGTATATAACATATAATTTACATTGAATTATTTGAGCATCAAAGATCCAACCTTGACCGTTATGGGCCTTTAATTCCTATTTCCTATTGACTGTTCTCACACAATCGTACGGTCTAATAGGATTCTCATTGAACGTAATCCAATGTAACATCAATGCAATAATAATGCAATGCAGAAGTATCATTGACAAGACACTTGAGTCCGCGATAATAAATTAGATCAGTTGGGTCTCGCATCGCGATATGAGATTCAAATTGATATTATTCGATCAATATCCAATCTGGATTTACGTCGCGGCTTTCAAATCTCGCGCGGCGGATGAATCGCGTCCACAGTGATTCGAGTGATTCCCATATCGGCAAATAACGCTAGAGTACATAAATCATGTCCCGATTACACTCGTGCTGTTTCTCTCTCTCTCTCTCTCTCTCTCTCTCTCTCTCTCTCTCTCTCTCTCTCTCTGCATTAGCAGCTGTTATTAGTCCGCACATGATGCGTAAATCACGTTACTATGACCGCGATCGTTGTTTCGACCTACAAATCGCTCTAATTTCTACATCACGCAGCGCAACCGGCACGCATAAATCATTCTCTCCGTATTACCTGTTAACCGCTGAATCGACCGAATTTTGCTAAGCCATCTCCATCTCCGATATCGCAAACCATAAAAACCGCCGGATTTTCCAGTCTCTTTCCAGATCTTCTCAACAAGAAAACTCCCGATATATTTATTCGGCGGCTTATTCATTATACATTCGCCTTTCGTCACTAAATTCTCATAAACGCGTCGTTTTAGACGCATTGCAAAGTAAGTTTATAATTCTGAAATCTTACGCCTCGTTATAACTTCGTGTATAAAAATTCTTTTCGATCTTTATTAAATTTTTATTTCCGTGCCACTTTTGTGTATCTCTCGCAGATTAACTTCGGCGAAAACTTCGGGACATATAAATAACAAAAGATTCACCTTTTCTACCAATTAAATATATAAATTCTAGGAATCATATTAATATTAGGTGTAGTAAAAAGTCATC
>NW_017306139.1:228983-231462 GCF_001594115.1 Trachymyrmex septentrionalis
TTATCGCGGATTAAATAAAAGAATTATTTTGACTTTAATTGCTCATAACTCCATTAAAAATTGTCGTATCGTACAATTTAAAAAAGAGATTTTTAAAGCTGAAACTTTACTCTATCAAGATATATTTATATTGTTGGTAAGAAAGTAATTGCGGTTTTTACTGATAGATGTCTTTTAAAAATACGCGATGACTTTTTACTACACCTAATATTACATACGTTACACTAATAATATAATGGAACAAGTACAATAGCATTATATGGTATCTCCCTGCAGAAATATAGCTACACGAAAGTTTCCTCTTGCCGTCTGCTTTTTACTTCTGCCTTTCTTTTCCCGCTTTTCGCAAAAACCACAGGCGATGCCGCGGACGAAATCCCGGATCTGTCGCGGACAAAGGGTCTCCATTTTTCTCGATCGTGTATTAGCAACTCGAATCCGGCGCATCGTCGTCGTCGTCGGCGGCGGCGGCGGCGGCGGTTTCACGTGATCCCAAACCTGTTTTCTGCATCCGTAACCTGATACGGACAATTCGTACGAGATTCGAGCCGCAGCAGCACCGGCGGTCGTGAGAAGAAAGCCGTTTCTTCAGAAATCCACGTCGACCGGTGGATTCGCGAAGCTGCGTTATGCGCCGCTCATTTAGAAGTAACGTTCAACGCCTTATTCAATAGTTTTATCTCTCTCATCAGTTAGATTAATGATTGCAATTTGCAGAAATGATAAAATGAATAATCGATCGCCTGGAAAATAAAAAAAAAAAATAAAAAAATGTCAAAATTAACGCGAGTAATATGCTTTATTATTACAACAACGATGACGTAACCGCAATAAATGTATAATATAAATATTGAGATTCATAATTTTTGGATACTGACGCGAAGGAAAGAAGAATCGATATGTAGTTACATGTTGGCATTTTGCATTTTTCTTTTCGAGTCGAATAGTTCGTGGAAATTCGCTTGATTTAGTAAGCGAAACTTTAGTCATGAACAGAAGCGTCGAGCGGTGACGACGACAAAATTCCACTTCGCGACAGGATTTATTGCCGCGGCCAATAGAACATAAACCTCTTTTCCCTCGGTATGTACCGTATACCTGCGATTACGCAACGCCGTAAAAATCGTGTTCTAACTAGAGGCGTATAATCAAAACGGTTTTATGGCTACAACACTGAAATGGTGATACGTATACTTTTTGTAAATTAATAAGTAATACGGGAATTAAATAATAAATAAAACGTAAAATAATAGCAAATGAAAATTATACAAATAAAATAAATACAATACACACAAATGTATTACACAGTGATATAAAGAATGAGGTAATAAAATCAAAGAATCTGCATAACAATGAATAATTATTTTTATGTCACCGCCATTCGCAATATAGTAGTAAATGTGTGTTTACTTCATGAAATTGCATAAGTCCGTGAATTATTATCCAATATATTTTCCAATATATATTTTCAAATGTCGCGTATAGTTCATCGCGGTAATTCGAGAAACATGATTAATCAAGGCGAGATACGTAAAAGGGTATCGGCCTTTCTTCGCCGTCGTCGTCGTCGTCGTCGTCGTCGTCGTTCAATTTACGTAGTTGTACCCCACTCTATTCGAGAAACCAGCAGCAGCCAACTGGTTTAACTTGACTGGTTCCCTCGGCACGAGTGTCACGAGAAGCATGACGAAGGCACTAGAAAATTTGTATGTCTCCGAGAAAATACCGTAACATCAGTACTAAAACATTGTTTTATTTTTCTCACGACTCGTAATGCGATCGTTGCTGATAATATGCTTCGAAGGCTTCGCAGTTGTAAAGGAGACATACGGAAAAAAAAAGCATTTGTCATTGAAGGCGATTATGGGACAATTAGGCTGTATTAATTTCGCGAAATTGTTCTACGTATAACGGTATACCGCAAGAAGAAAATTGTATACGTGCAACCGCCTACGCGTTTTCATTTAGATAATATCTAGATTTGTTGGGTTCTATACAATTAGTTTTTATCTCGAGATAGAATCATGCAACGCTAAGTAAATAAACTGTATATAATTAAAAATATATAATTAATCTAAGTCAACCACTCGCGGGTCCAACGGACCCTACGCGATGTTTTTACATCGCTGTAACTTTTTTATAATATAATTTCAAGACCCGGATTAAATTTAAACGTTTTAGAATTTTTTTCCAAAGTAGTCATTTTTGGCGAATTTCTCCAGTAAAATTTCTTTGAAGCATTTTGTAATTAATTGAAAATAAAATATTATTTATTTGAGTCATATTTATCTGTCTTTGTCTGACTTCGAGGTATAAATTTCATACGTTTTGAGTTAAAAATTACGTATTCAGTCCAGAGATATAGCGTGACAAAGTTGCAGGGTTTCACAAACCTTGGTGTGTGGCCAGTGTGGAAGCCAACCAAAATAATAATGGCTTACTAGGGTTAAAAATGAAGAGTAATTTCTATCAATGTGTG
>NW_017306139.1:231562-232463 GCF_001594115.1 Trachymyrmex septentrionalis
ACTAGTGTGGAAGCCAACCAAAATAACAATGGCTTACTAGGGTTAAAAATGAAGAGTAATTTCTATCAATGTGTGTATGAAATTCGGTTCGATCTAAAGTTAGTACTTACGAACGATGCACTACTAAATCTGCTGACGGTTCGAAATTTCACACGTTCCACGTGTGTATGTATATGAAATTAGCATCTTTGCAAGTAGAATGACAAAGTCCAACTAAGTTCGCAATCTTACAATCCGTTCCGACGCTGCGGGAACGTCCTCGTTAAAAGACTCATGCGGATCGACTTCTCACAAAGGCACGTGCTCTGACTGTCAACTAATTTAAGTAATAAAATTCCGACGCGAGCAGTCACGATACGAGATTCCTCTATTCGTCTCTAAATTTTGCGGAGAATACTTTGTCGTCCCGGACATTCTTTTGTAAAGAGAGACAAGCATTCGAACATTGGGATTGTATTTTTTTTTTTTTTGTACAAATTATAGCGTACTTAATTAATTTTCTTGTTACCAAGTAATACTATAGTTTATTTTTATAATTATCTATCGCTTATCTTATCACTTAATTCTTTTATGTAATAATAACTATGTACCAGATGCTTTTATTATACGCGCTTCTATTCTTTCTATGTCACGAGATTAATTAATCATATTACGTCATGCATTAACGAGAATATACTTCTCGTGACCGCGGAATAACGAGCGTGTTCTTCAGATACGCGTATATTAACGCAAGTCGGGTGAAGCCCAGCCTTCTATGCTTCCATTATAATCACGCGCGATTACACTGAAAAGCAGGAGAAGCCACAAAGCCACAATACCTCGAGATAAAAACGTAAGCTCGAGATAAAAAGCACATCAATTTCTTTTTTTTTTTTTTTTTTTTTTTTTTTTTTTAAAAAAT
>NW_017306139.1:232563-236825 GCF_001594115.1 Trachymyrmex septentrionalis
CATTAATTCTCTACTTAAAAAAATGAAAAGAATTGAAAAATCGTTATTCGACCAGCGCGAATGAATTTTTTTTACATAAAATTCTTTCGAATTCGTCTAAGATTGTCGAAGAATGAGAGATCCACGAATGCGAGAGATAACTTTTAAAATCCGTTTCCGGGTTCCACGAGGACCGGTCTTTGCAAATGTAATTTCTGCAAAATGTACGATCAAGTGGTGATTCCCGAGGTGAAAATAAGCACGTGTCGTTCCACAGAAATCCGACGACCACGAAAACGAGATGGATGGGAGGCAACCCGGTCGCGTCGGGCTTTTGTCTCCCCGTCGAGACAATCTACGGGTCGAGGTGTGTGGCGCTTAGGACGGGTTCTTCTGTCTCGCTCTCTCTCTCTCTCTCCCTCTCTGCACACATATCGATCTTCTCATACACATCTGCCATTTCCGGTCGCGCGCACGACGTTATTACTATGGGCACATACATACATCGGGGAGGCGAGGGGACCCTTTTCGTCGAGGGTTCGTGATGGGTATTCGAAAGGGCGACGCAGGAAAACAGCACGAATCGCATCATCCCGCGTTACTAGCGCGACAATCTCGCTGAATGGAAGCGCGGCGGAGCACTTCCGCTTTTGTTCAAAAAAAAAGGAACGGGAATAGTTGTCGTGAGGTGGGTGACAATTGTCTGCAGTCAGAATTTATCTGCAGAAAGAAACCCATATAGGGTTTTACAATCGGTACCAGTAAAGGCAAACTATTGGCCCAATACTGACTAAGTACTGGATGATAACTTGGGCCTGGCAGTTGGTACTAGTCCAGTTATTTTAGCCAGTGATTTGAAAGTGATGCCCTAATACTGGCTAAGACTCGCAGAACTTTGACCGTCATTTGACAGCCAGTCATTTGATGGCCCAGTACTGGTTGACAGAATCTTGCCGACAGTCAGCCGACAGCGTTTTAGCTAAGCGTGGATTCATTATATGGGCAACTTTATGTGGGAAGTTAACGAAAACTGCTAATTCCTGAAGCTGTCTCTTGAATTCTCATCTCAGTTTTCAGCTTTTCTACAAATTTTTCAAACAAGATTTTGAGAAGGAGCTGCGATCGATCGATCTAGAGTTAGTATTTTGGCTGTTTTACAAGAGAGACGAGAGTTTAATCGAGTGTCTTACTGTTAATTATATTTCAAAGACTTGTCTTTGCGATCTTTCGCGAAATTCAATTAGCCCCCTAAACCGCGAATCGATAATTGTCACCAAGAAAATCAGGAGCGGATAAGATTGATTAATTGGTTGATGTGGAATGTAGTCTGCCATGGAGTTTACTACCGGAATCTGTAATTGAATTAATTATGAGGTGATCTACTGTACGATTAGCATAGAACTCGGTGCAACCTCGTCTTTCTTTCCTAAGCAATGCTTGCACAATTCAGTCATTATAAATTACTGACTTATACGATAAGAATGCTAATGCCTGCCCCTCACCGTTTGACTCGATGAAACGCACTTCTAATCACGACCGATCAGCTGCGTAGCATTCATTAGGCATAACGGGAACATAATCTGATTGCTCGTCAACTGAAGACAGCCTTTGCTTCATTCGTACTTCTCGGCTGTTTTGCTGAATTTATTTCCATGTCTAAGAATCGTATATGAACGTTTTTTGTGTCCTTTTAGAATAATAATAACACAATCGAATTTGCCGACATATTTCTGTATTAATTTTCTCTCTAGAGAACATTTCAGCAGTTAATGTTCGTTTTTTAATTATGAGTTACAAGATCAGAAATGAAACGCTTTCCATAAACAAAGCGTCGGAAATAGAAATATAAACGATAAAACTAGTTTTTTATTTAATTTTATGTGCGCCTCTCTTTGGCGGAATGTTAATTTACATTGCTCGATTGCTAAAATAAAAATCAGGAGCTTATGTAATGGAGTGACAAAAAATGTTGCCGTTATTTTAAGCTGATTCTCATTCACTGACAATTCTGTCGATGATGATATAAAAATGAGGCATCTCTTCTTTTTACAGATTAAACGAAAATGGCGGTATTTGGCTTGGTCTCAGCGGTCGCCGGGTTCGTCAAGGTACGATATTTGATCGACAAGGCTGTTATCGACAACATGGTCTTCAGAATGCATTACAGGATCACATCGGCCATGCTGTTTCTTTGCTGCATTATTGTTACGGCCAATAACTTGATAGGTAAGATGCCTTCTTTCAATTTCTGCCACGTCTGTCGAAGGTCTTTTCTCTCTTACATCTCGAGAATCTTCTAGAAATCCTTGAAAGTCTTCTAGAAATACAATCGAGAAATTTTCTTATGTCGCGATTATCTTTGACTTTTATCGTCGACTTTTATGGTCTTCAAAATGAATACGATTATTATTGTCTTAGTTTATCCAAACATAAAGCGACTAAAAATGAGAATTTATCGCACTTAATATAACAAATGTGATAAATGTCGTCGGTAAATATAAGAACTTTTATAAAAGAGCAGGGAAAGTTTTCGGCGATATTTCAAAAGCCCGAAGAATGAGTTTAAAAATAGAGGAGACGTAAAGATGAGAATCATTTAAGCTGCAAGGGATATCGCCAGGTTAAAGATCAAGCGACTACTTGAACCGTAAGCCAAGCTGCAGCTGGTCGCCTCCTAATCAGATGGTGATTAGGGAGACTCGGACGGAGATGATGACGTCGTGTCTCTCTCGAGAACGTTTACATCAAAGATCGATGTCTTTAAACACAAATTCTATGACGTTCCTTTATCACCACATACCGGAGACAATATTTAATGTCGCGACGAACGGTTGATCAGAAAAGGAGCCGTGTTCGCATCTAATGATCATAACATACCACTTGATGTATATCTGCTTCTTATTACAGCTGTGTCGGTGAATCGAGGTCGAGTCGCATGATTAATGACGAGCAAATCTCTTTGATTACGCGGGATGAAGCAGTTGGGACGTAGCAATTACGCTGTAAATGATTACATGTATGTAACATTGGAAAAGAACGTACTCCTGCCTACTCCTCGTTGGCACTGTCAGGCTCGAAACGCGGATGGATCGTGTCGATAAAAAAAAAAATTACAGATCAATGAGTTCAATAATGTACGAAAATTTATTGTACAGACTTACAGAGCATACGGCAGTGATAAATCATCGCAGTTCTAACCCGCGAAATTAGACATTCGATATTTCAAAGATCTTTAAAAAAAATTTATGATCTTGAAACTCATGCTCGTTATAAGATGATCAAATGAATCATGAGTTGGTGAACCATTGCGTAACTTAATTGTCCATAAGCGGCACGATGCGAAACATCTGGTACGCATGCGAGCTATACGTTATGCAGCACACATGTGACTTGCATTTACATACAAAAAGGAAAATCTCGGGGGAAATATCTATTTCATCCCAAACATATTTTCTACTTTCATTTACTTTTCTATTTCTCCTCAATGTATCAATATGCGTCAATTTTAAACGTTTTATAAAAACAATAACATTCCCTTTTTCATATCATACTACTAAAATGTTATGATATCGTATATTTCTTTTATATCATATATTTTTAAAAGTAACATTGAGATTTTTTTTTATTTAATGTATTAAAAATATAATATTTACAGTTTCTTATTTAGGTGTTGAAAAATATTGACGTGGCTGCATAGCCTTTTTATAAATTTGTGCATTGATTCTTTATTATATAAATCCGCTTAATTAATAGTATCAATAAACAACTTTTCATAAAAAGTTTTCATAAAGAGACTTGAAGGCGGACGACAGCGCAGAAAGTATATACAATGAATATTATTAATAAAAAAGCAAGTATACTATCTAGATTCATGTGACCAAAACACACAGTATGTGTATTGCGAATTTAATATTCAGAATAAACCTTAATGTATTATCAAGACAAGTTATCGGGTAAGATAACTTGATGCTCGGGTTTCGAGTGGTATCGTCTAGTCTTATAAAACCATCATGCAGCATCCACTAAGCGATTCGTTCACAGCGCATCACGTGTCACGTATAAAAAATTATCTTCGTAAGCATAGATAACGTTCCTGCGACATTCACTAATCACGGGGGATTAACATGCATTACAATTTCATGGGATAACTCCAGTAATCGTGCTTGTAAGATAAGCGATAAACGTGCAAAGAAAATGCTTCTTCCAAATTTTGTAACTTATTACACACACACACACACACACACACACACACACACACACACACACACACACACACACACACA
>NW_017306139.1:236925-261248 GCF_001594115.1 Trachymyrmex septentrionalis
CACACACACACACACACACACACACACACACACATACATGTATAAAATTAAGCTATTTATAAATCGTGTTTATAATTTTATGTATCAGACAGTAAATCAAAACACCTGAAAAATCATTTAAAGGATACATGTATATTAAAATACTCGTATATATTAAAATATCCAAAAATACATAATAAAACGATAAAGACTATTCTGGAGATCTGAGACGAAATTAAAGATTGTGTAAAATATGTTTTATACATTTTAAGATTCGAAAGATTCGAGCTACCCCCGCATCTCATTTCTCACGTAACTTATGTTATATCTCGCATCTAACTAGTAAATATACAGAGAGACCATCGATTTCATCGATCGCGATCGTAAAACGGCCGCGGTCTGTAATCCTCTGTCTTTCTTTCGCAGGCGATCCCATCAACTGCCTATCGGAATTACCCTCCGGCCATGTGATCAACACCTATTGCTGGATCACGTACACGTTCACGCTGCCGGGAAACCTCGGGAAGCCCGTGGGTACCCACGTGGCCCATCCGGGTCTGGGTCCCGATTACGGGGAGAAAAGGTACCACTCGTACTACCAGTGGGTGCCGTTCATGCTGTTCTTCCAGGGTGTACTGTTCTATTTACCACATTGGATGTGGAAGCAATGGGAGGAAGGTAAAATCAGGATGATATCCGAAGGCTTGAGAGGTGCCATGATCGATACTAAGCAGGAGCGTCAAGCTAAGACCGAAAGACTGGTTCAGTATCTCATGGAGACCATGCACTTGCATAACAGCTACGCTGCCGGATATTTCTTTTGCGAGGTCCTCAACTTTATCAATACCGTGAGTACGCGTTTACGACATCAAGAAACTGTCTAGAAACGATATTTGAATGATTTGGACGGCGCTAGCATTTGAATCTCGTTTTTTTTTTTTTTTTTTTTTTTTTTAAATATAATTTCGCGCGTAATTTCATCACTATAGAATGTTTTTAAATTATTGTAAAGCTACGAAATATACACAGGATATTAAAATATTTCTACAAAAGTAGGATCATACTCCTTGTATTAAATTAATGATAACTGAAACAATGTCTTGTCTGCTCCAGGTTGGTAACATCTTCTTCGTAGACACGTTTCTGGGCGGCGCTTTTCTTACGTATGGCACGGATGTGTTGAAGTTTAGCAACATGAATCAGGAGCAACGCACTGACCCGATGATCGAAGTATTCCCACGCGTAACTAAGTGTACTTTTCACAAGTTTGGTCCCTCTGGTTCGATCCAAAAATTGGACGCGCTCTGCGTGCTCGCGCTCAATATTCTCAACGAGAAAATCTACATCTTTCTGTGGTTCTGGTTTATCATATTGGCTGTCTTTTCCGGATTGGCAGTGCTGTATAGCATGGCCATAGTGTTGATGCCCAGCACACGCGAAACGATTATCAAGAAGCGCTTCAAGTTTGGTACAGCACCTACAGTTAGCACGCTCATTCGAAAAACTCAGGTAGGTTTTTCTTTAGTTAGTTATCAATTATGATAACTAACATTAATCACGCGAAGAAAATGCTTTTCGTAAAAGATGTCGATAGAACATTTGTTTCGAGTAATATATACGGTAGCATAATAGTCTGGAAATACCGACAAATATATTTTAAAAAGTTTCGGTTCACTGAATGATTACTACGAACACGATAATCCACTTAAGAATTTAATAGAAACTATCGAATAAAAGTTGGGGGTACTCTATAACTGTCGACACGATGCACAACTTTTGTATTATAAATGAAATCTTCGCGGATAATGGAAATATAAAAGTGTCTTTTCAAATGAAATTATAATCTTACATTTTAACGTGACATTTTATTCGTGATATTTAAGAAGGAAATTGAATTTTGTACAGGTTGGCGACTTCCTAATGCTTCATTTGCTGGGTCAGAATCTGAATCTCATGACGTTCAACGAAGTGCTAGAAGAAACGTGCCGTCGTATACAATTTGGTAATGACGCGTCGCCAACATCAGTACCTTCGGCACCCAGCACCCTCGAAATGTCGCCAATGTATCCAGAGATCGAGAAATTCAGCAAGGACACCGAGATCTAAATGCGAGAAGAAACTCGGCCGTCGTCGCTATTTTCCACTGCCCTTCTCCCCCCTCCCCCTTGTTCGTATTGTGATAATATCGAGGGCGGTTTTGCAACGCCGTCATCTCGGTGCCAATAAAGAGACAGGTTCGTGCCGCGCTGTCGACTACATTATCGCGTGAGAAGCTATGTAAAACCATGCGCATCAGACGTCTCCCTGCTGCCCATCGGGGCTCATGTTTAACATAGCCTTACTGTCACACGACACTCGTAAAACGTAAGCTCAGCATTAAAAAAGTCTTGATACTTGTTTCCCGTCAACGAGAGTGAGTTTCGCTCATTACCTTGTTAAAACGCGAGGCGATCCTTGACGTTTATGTTCAATTGAGACTTCCAATTGGAAATTTCTGAAAACTGTATCTTGCAAAGTATACGTTGATCTTTATTTTCTCTGTTTAATCACTTTTCATTCTAAATTGTTATGCAATTTATTTCCAATTGGAGATTCACTCGACAATTTCATTATATTCTTTCGTGTATGAAATAATACATCAATAAATTTGTACAAATTAATGCGCGAATTATCTCGGTAGTTTCTTCGTTGAAACTTTTGTCATTACAAGACGTTCATTTATCATTGTTATATTGCTATTACGCAATTCGAATATCTGAGCTTGGAGAAACAACATGTAGCCTTCGTCATCTCCTTATTCAGCTTACAATCGTTACGAGATTTTCATGTACCATAAAAACAAAGTTAGAACGCTTAAAATCGCACAAGCCAACAAGGCTTTTTGTCGATTAGTTCTCCAATGAGATTTCTATTGTATTACTTATTTTTTCTTCTTACAAGTATTTTCGCTTGAATGGCAAATCACATGATGAGAATTACGTAACGAGCATTGAATTTCAACATGTCAATCAGACTTGTCTACCAGAAGAACGCACACTAATTGTCTTACACTGCAGCGGCACGAACCGATATTAGATTTATATCAAATATATAAATGTAGATGATAACGCGCAATGCTCTCAGATTATAAGACGTATGCACATGTAATTGTTTACAATTGTTAAGTCGCAACACGGTTTCAAATGTGATAGTTACATTCCCACTCGCTATAATATCATTTTGATGATTAATCATTTGTTCCATATAAATTTATTCAATGCCGATTTATTTCGCGATTTAAGGAGAGAAAACGGCTACACGTGAGACACGCGAATTTATAACGGTGTCCCATACACAACATTCCTTTTATTCCGTCAAAAGAACAAAATAAAAAGCAGGCATCGAAACGGTGAATGTATCGCTAAAATACATTTGATACTTGCTTTTGCAATATGTATAACAAATGTTCCGCAAATCGCTTACATTAGTTAGGGAGAGCGGCAATATTTTACTCAAAGTGACGTAGGAGAACATTCATTATTCCATTATTTGTGACGAAAAATGTATCGTATGTACGTTATAACGACCTCGTCACAATCACACAGAAATTCAAAGACAGGAATATGCTGCTCAACAACGAATTTTCTAATCTTTTAAATAATTGTACGTATATATATTGTATGTATATTGAGTGTATCCGAATACCCGAAGATTTTCGGGCATAAGACGATTCATATGAAGCTTAAAGTTCGAGGAAATGCAGTGAAATCCGTGGATTTAGACAATAATATCTAATAGAATGCTACCGCGTGCTATCACATGAAGATATAAAAATATTGCGACTTTATACCATAGAAGGTGTAGAGTAATTACATTTATTTTATCTTTATTAGTCTACCTATAGTAGTTAATAAAAATAAAGTAACGTGTCAATATTTCAAGCAAAAGGAACAAAACAAATGTTCATATATTCCATGATTCATTTTTTCTATTGTTTCTTTACGCGAGTATTTTCATGTGACTGGCACTAAAAATTGTAACAGAGATTAAAACAAATGATATATTGAAATTTGACTGAAAAAAAGAACTATGCGAGTGATAATCCCGTGATAATGTGTAGTTAAACATTTCACGTCGTCTTTTTCGCAATTCACTTATAGGGGATCTTCACATATCTAAAAATCTATCAAAATAATGTTTAATTTTCTGCAAATATAATATTTAGTTCCTGAACTATGAAAATTAATTACTTAGAATAAAAGTAGAAAAATTTAAATTTAAAATACAACATAAAAAAACTATTTAAATGTATTATATTAGATATACGTATATAAAGGGGATTCCTCTATATGAGATTATATATTGCGATATATTATCTTGCGATACATAAATATTTTCGTTTTTAACAGTGTAATATTTAACGTAATTAGATACTGCATTAACGCTGATTCGAATTGCTTCAATTTATTAGGAAGAATGATATCTTCGAATATTATGTTGTCTCTTAAGTAAACTTTATTTAACGCGATTAATTATCACGTACACAATAATCTTCCTTCCTGTTAACAGAAACAATAGAAACTTTCCATCGGATACGTTCCCCATGTCCTCTTGTCTGCGAGAGTAATGTATAAGCGCTATCGACAATAACTATATATATATATAATAACATATAACGCTACGACCCTTCCCTTTACGATATCCGCAACCCGTTAGATTACCGATAATCGCGCTTCGAGTGA
This sequence comes from Trachymyrmex septentrionalis, assembly GCF_001594115.1. Classification (NCBI taxonomy): domain Eukaryota; kingdom Metazoa; phylum Arthropoda; class Insecta; order Hymenoptera; family Formicidae; genus Trachymyrmex; species Trachymyrmex septentrionalis. The sequence goes on from NW_017306139.1 coordinate 241,626, forward strand.
TATCTTAAGATAGATGTTTAAGATGAACGAGAGAGAGGGAGAGAAAGAGAGAGAGAACGAGAGATCAATTATAGGTGTAATAGTTGTAAAATGTGCCTTTTATACACACACACACACACACACACACAAACACATATACATATATAGATATGAAAAAAAGATTACATTAGTGTATTCTTTAGGAAGAGCGAAATGCTTCTTCTGACTCGTGTTTGATGAGAGGAAGACTGTCGACATGTGCTACGTCGTTATAGCGATTAATATGAAAGAGAATAACAGAATAAAAGAAATTCTTTCCAACAGTGTCGTGTATCATTCGCTTTTATGCAGCAATTGCGCGTGCAAGCGAACTTAATTAGCGCGTGGTCACGCGAGAGCAAATCAATTTTAAAATTTTCTTCAGTTGTATCAGCTGAAACTATTCGGCGCAACTGCTTTCTCCAATTGCACAAAAGATCACTTTGCGCATAAATTATTTGACTAAAGTCTCTTTCTAATAAAAAAAAATGACATATATACATATATTTGTGAGTGTCATTTTTTATTAGAAAGAAATTTTAGTAGATTTATATAAATATAACTTTTAATATTTTCTTCTCTGTAACTCTCGTAACTACTAAAATTAACTCGATTGCTAATAAAAATCAATAAGTTATTTACATCATTGGTAAATATACATATGCTTTAATTATAATACATATGTCATCATTAAAAAACATTTGCACAAATCGATCAAGTAATTAAAGAAACTCGATAAGTCTTTTCTTATAAGTATGAATGATGAAAGGATATGGTTTCCGCTCCCATTCCCGTGGCACGTGCCGCGAATTTAATATAGAATAGTACATTTTTTTCCAACTTACCGATTCCCCCAATCCACTTTATTGATTATCCGCAACTTCAACTCCCGCGTCTGATCAGTTGTGAGAGTGCCGGCCAAAAGTTGCCGCCGCCATTCCAATAGTTCCCGCATCACTTTACGCAACGCGTTGAATTTGTACTCCTCACGCTCCTGCATCAGACAGCAAAGACAAAGGTTCACATATTAAATCGCTAAAAAGTTTTATACGCATCCCTGAAATTAGAGAAAAAGACTATAAAATCAATCCTTTTTGTGAATCTTGTTATAACGTGAAATATAGATAACAGAAAAGTAAAGGAAAAATAGAAGAAAATTATGTGATTAATGAAAAAATGCATCGAAGAACTTTCTTAGAGAATCCTAATTAATATTAAGATATTCACGTATGTATAAATAACGTAGACGTTTTCAAATACAGAAGCGAAGAAGTGAATGAGGAAGACAGTATTAAAGGATTGCAATCTTTTCTTCATCGCAATTTTAATAACGAGAAGATATTCTCTGAAACGGATTACAAAGACAGATTTCGCAATGAAGAAGAAGAGAGGAAAGCGGGCAGAGAGAAGAGTACGGAATGCGGTGTACTCACCACGTACAACCTCTTCCAAATACCACCCCATTCTCGCAGAACCAGAGTGACTTCCCGGACCACTGGATCCTCCAATGGTATAACGGACTCGAAAAGACCTTCATTGTCGATTTTGCAGGGCTTCAGATGCACGTAGGAACTCGGAAAGATCCCCTTCACTGCGCGATTCTTCGTCGAGAAGCCTCTATACCAGCCTGGAATCGTCAGGAATTTCATTTTAGTTGCATTTTACCGATTATATTCCACTTATGTCTGAAAATACTTTTATACCTATATACCTTTAGCACTACAGATACGCAAACACGGCTATTGCTATTAATTTAAACAATGATAAAGTGAATATTGATGTTAAAATTAATTAATACGAAAAGTAATAGTATTTAGTTATTATATAAGACACCATCAGTCAATGATTTTGCATGAATCTATAAAATACGATCTTCTTCCTGCACTGAGAAAAAATAGTCTAAATTTAAATAAATATTTATTTGAATACTGCCAACTAAACATTTACAATGAATAAATATTTACTTAATAAAAAGGAGTGATTGTTAAATCAAATTAATGTTTTTTGCACCAAATAAATGTATTTTCATATTTAATAAATATTTAGTTTGGTACTATTGAAAAATAAATATTTACTGAAATTTATAGGATTTTTTTTTCTCAGTGTGTATTATTATTCTATTTGCTAAATAATTAATGCAATATTTGCACTTCTCTATGAAATTCCGTAAGTTAATTTGAGTATACTGTCTAAAATTAATTTTAGCGAGGGAATAGTACGAATTGTTTGATATATGTAGATGCAATAATTAATGATGAAAAGAATTATTGCGTATTAGTAAAGACTTAATGCAAATTTTTTTAATTCAGACAAAAAAATGTTGATATTACTCTGCAATATTCTCTTTTCTAACTCTCTCTCTCTGTATCATTCCCAGCGCTCCATCCAGAATGCATAATTACGTTGTCACTATCGCGCTTCCTGGTGACTTAATCATTTCCCTTGACGTTAAACGATATCAGAACTCGATGCAAAGTACATCGATTTCGCTCACGCAAGTAACGGGGGAGGTCAAGTATCAGATTACGTACCCGCACACTCCTCCAAGATCTGTACGGTTTCTCCAATTTCCAAGGGTAATCCATATCGCGTGTCTCCCCGCCAGTTGTATACAGCTGTAAAAGAGATCATAGTAGACATTATCAGTGAGAACTGTGTGCCACGATATGACGCAATGATATTTTTAATGAGCATCGCCATTGTCACCGGTTAGATCTCGTTACATCGTCCACGTAAACTAACGTAACACCACGATAACTGTCAATAGTACGCGACGAAACAACAATCACGCCTATCTCGCATTATCTTATAATTATTTAAAAGTAATACACATAATTCTCAATATTAAACTTAATCCAAACGGCAAAATTATGACCCAAGTATACATATGTAGAATTAAAATTTATTCGTATTATTATATTATAAAATGTTACAATACAAAAGGATAAATTGTAGCATTTTATATCGTGCGTATCTACATACGCTATTTTCTAAACTATTATTCATTTATTAATCAATATTAGTATTATACATACATAATTATATACGTACAATATACGTGTTTAATTTGTAGAAATTAAATGCGTATATTTGTACAAATTAAATATATACAATTGTATATTCCATTATATTGTATGTTTTAATTATTTCTGTGATATAGTGTTAACAAGCAATCTCGTATCAGAAGATAAGATTCTATTATTTTAATAGAGATACAGCTTTAGGTATATATATTAGACTATGTTAGCATTATATTGATATCTTCGCAGCTGCATTTTTCCAAGCATTTTTTTATTCAACGAGTTGATAACTGCTAAACTCAAGCTTGCAAACAATAACGGGCTTCAATCATACGAACCAAGCCAATGAGTGACCAAGCCATCGAGATCGGTATCACGGGATTTTTTTTTTAGAATTGTCAGCCATGATAAGCCGGCTCCAGAGTACCGGATACGCGTGACGATGCACGTATGACGAGCCAACTTCCGGTCCTCGGTCGCCGGAGAAACGCACGCGAGACGCATCTCAAATGAGCGCATCTCTACTTCTTTCTCTTTCTCGCTCGTGTTTTCTCAATCCTTCTCTCCTTCTTTTCCCAACCTCTGTGCGTTTTCTTGTGGATACGGTTTGTGGCTTACGTACGTGTAGGTATACGCGAGATATCGAGAAAGTATATACAAAAAATTTAGCATTGATATTTCTAGAATGGAAATTTAATCTATTTTCGACACTATTTTTTGATTAATGTAAAATAAAACGGTAAATATGATTTCCAAAATCAGAGGAAAGGTATTTTTTCGAATGTTTTCTAAGCAAAACCGGGACTTTCTCGTTGAAGTTTTCTTTTTTGAAATTATTTATAATTTCAATTTTTATTTTCTAACACACACACACACACACACACACACACACACACACACACACACACACACACATATAATAAAGTTTAGACATTAAATAACGAAGCAGTTTGATTCTCGTATAGAAACTTATAAGTTGGGCGGCGAGAGGATGTTGCTGCTCGTCTTTTTTTGGGACATCCTGTATACGTTAACTGGCATTACGCACTTGTTCGCCCACGTTTGGGACTGTCTACGAGCAACGTGCGTGGGACAATGGTGGCACAATTTTTGACAGCTACACATCATGCTGCGCCACATGGATTGCCCATTTCTTTCTGTCGCATGCGGCGCATTTCATTCACGCGTATCGATTACTGTTCGACATCGTTCATGAAACTCGATTGGACGAAAAGGGATATAAACGTGAACCACCGACACGATGCAGCGATATAATGCAGTGATATAATTTATAAGCTAATTTATAACCATTAACCTGGAGAGAATTGAAATGGATTTTGAATACAAAGTTTTATTTAAAGTTAAACGTAATCAACGACGAATAAATGTAATATGTATATTGAAAGAGGAATATGAGATGAATTTAGAATCACTTTCGGTTAGTGTACATAAATTCTACATTTTGCAAGATTAAAAAAGTAAATTCAAACGTCAAATACAATTACAATGTCAAATGCAAAGGAAAATTCGTCGCTCTCTGAAATCTCACGAAGCTACAAATTAAATTGACGCCGCAAATTGTTCTTTAAATCTACGATCTGTGGAATCGTGGCAAAGCACGAACGTCTGTGTGTGCGTGAATGGCGATGGTGGTTTTCTTTCTTTTTCTGTTTCTTTTTTACCAGACAACACAATGAGATATTTTGCAGAGGTCCGCGACAATACGCTACCACGTGTACGTCGTGAAAGAGACAGTACGATCAATAGAATGTCACTTATACGGAATGTTTTGCGTCACCGGATGGCAGACAGACTATTCCGCATAATCCCTTCTGGCCTTAATGGAAAATTTCCCCGTTTAATAGAGACAGATTAGATATAGCTTTCTTCACGTATGTGTATATTTCCCTGGATGTTTAATTTGATATTCAAAAACATTGGGAATTCGCAGATAGCGTAAATTAACTTTTCTGAACAATGAATGTATATCTCGTTAAGATATTGTAATTTGAATAAAAAGCACGAAAATATGGTAAAATCATATCGACAAGAGAAATTCCCAGACAGTTCCCAGTGGGCTTCATAAATGTAAGGCAAAACATATATAATGTAAAATAAACTGTGTAATGAAATAAAAAAATATATATGTACGCGCGGAATAAAAGATAATATCCTGCGTTAGTATTAATACAAATTACAAAATATATATTATATTAATATATGTAATATTATATACGTATGTAATATGTAAGCAGTAATGAATAAGATATTTTTAAAATTTATCTAGATACCGATATAGTTACATATACAAAAATTTCTAAATACAGATTTAGATACACATAAAACGTATAGAGGTACAGACATAAAACTTTGAAAGTATCTTCAGATACATTTCAGATATTTTTCAATTAATTTTATTGTAATAATGGTAATGTGTAAAAAAAATGTATTAGTTATTAAATGAATCATTCATTGATTTATATAGATAATTGAAAAAACTTGTAATTATCATAAAACGATTTAGGATAAGAATTATATTATAAGATAATATTATTCATCATAGTTTTACAAATAAAAAATGCTTCAAACATTGCGTTTCCTTAAGCTTAACTATATATATGTTAGAAATTTTACAATCTAAGATCACTGGCTGCGTTCAGAAGCAGAAAAAGCAGCTGTGTAAAACTGTAAAACTCTTTAATATGACTGATTTGCATTTAGATCCTGTGAGAGAAACTAAAGGAAAGACCAATCATGTTATAGAATTTTGCAACAGCAAAGCTGCTTTTTTTCTGCGGAATGGAATCAATCGACAATCACGTATAAAATGGAATGACTGTGCTGAGGAAATGTATATGAAAAATACATCTAAAAATCAGTTTAAATGCTGCATTTTTTGTATCTAGAGAGAGATACAGATACAAATACTCGAATTTGAATGTATCTCGGATACTGATTAGATACACAAAATGTGTCTCTATACATGTATCTAGATATTACCCAACACTGTATATAAGATATATAACACATATAGATACTATAAAATTTGGAAAAATAATAATCCTATATATAAACTTCTCTGTATTATATAAAATGATTTTACGATGAGTTTATTTTTTCGTGCATACTTCTTTGTCTCTTTCTCTCTTTCTCGTGTCGTAAAAAATAAAATGCAAAATTATCTAAAATCACTTTTAGATGGAAAGAAATTCCATTTCCAGCGCGGCACGAACAAAGGATAGACCGCGAAGTGTGTTCACATCGTGCGGCTTTCCCCCATAGCTTTTCCCGGGGAATTAAATCGATAACTCCCTTTCTCGACCGTACGAAACATTCGCGACCGTAGGGGGACCCTACGCAGGCATAGGTCTGGCGGCCATTTCTGCCGTTCTTTTCCCGAATTTTCCGTCCTACGATCCCCTGCGATCCGCTTTCTCCCGGTGCGTCGATGATGGCTTCGTGTCACGAAACTTAAAAATTTACGTGCATCCATCTCGAGTGATGAAAATGTGAGAGAACACGAAACGAGCAAAAAAGCAGCGAAAACATTTTTAATGTGTAACCTTATGAACATTTTTTTAATTACTATATGGAAAAATTCCGTAAAAAAATATTCACTTTTATTTCAGACATTTCCCTTTCATAAAGAAGACACTATTGTGAGACTTTTTAGTCCGTGTTGATTTTATCAGCGAGTGTACATTATAATCGGCATACAATGTCCATCTTACACATCTGCGTTCCATTAAACTCTGTACATTTCAATTGGTTTTTATATGGACATACCTGTTTGAATAATTTACACATGGCTTTTGATCTTTTTCCAAAAGATATGAAACACATTTGACTGTTCAATCGTATGTGAATGTCGAGTTCTACAAGACTCGCTCGAGCTCTTGTTATAAGGAATATGCGAGCATTTTCGATAACTAATTTTGTATTATATAATAGTAGTTTTTGTGATAAGTTAATATCTGAACTCTGAAGAGGGCTCAATCAGGTAGCCGAAACTTGTAAACGTTTTATATTTAAATTTAAACTGTGTTTTTTTATTTTTTTATTTTTACTTTTCTTTATTTGTAATTTATTCTTTTTAATTGTGTTACAATTTAAAATGTGTTTGACTCTTACTTTGCCCTTTATGAATTGTTATTTATATTGTAAGACTAATAGGTCTGTTCGCCTTACACTTTTTTATACTTTTTACACTAATGAGATAGATATACAAGGTGTCTCTTAAATAAGTCGGAGCCGCATTGAAGGCATAGAATGGGTCAAGGGGAACAAAAAAGTTTTATACCATTTTGCAATTTTCGCAATAGTTAACAAGATATTAATTACTAAAAATGGCCGAATATTGGTCTTTAATAATTTTTTTCTCAAATACTATCAACTTTACAGAAAAACTGTAAGAGACAAAAATTGTTTATTTTCTTCTCATAAAGTTTTGAGAATTTTTTTAGAATTTTTTAATACCATATTTTCTCATGATAATAAAAATAAGAAAATGCAGTACTAAAAAATTGATAACAAATTCTGAAAAAAAATTCTTAGTATGAGAAGAAAATAAACAATTTTAAACGCCCCCAATGCAGCTGCGAGCTTACTTAAGAGGCACCCTGTATATTTGGCGTTGAAAAGAGAGAAAGCGAAGATGCCGAGTGTAAAAAGTGTAAAACGAACAGACGTATCAAATAGATTACAGTAATATGAGCCTCCTACAATAAGCCATTAATCATAAATCAGAAGCTAAAAATTGATCGATCGCAGTCGTCAGTTTTTAGCTTCTGACTTCTGATTTGTGACTAATGGCTTATTGCGTAAGATTTTACACGTACAACAAACATATAACAGTAAATACTAGTACCAGAAGGGGTAAAGTTGACACAAGGGAACCATTAGAGCTCCCGCTCATACAATATCACACGTGCGAAGGGCAGACAGTGTCGGATATCAATAATGCCGATGGAAGATAGGACTGCGACGCCTCGAAAAGGGTCGCAAAATGAAGACAAAAACAGTGACATCTGAAATCGTAATGCCTCTTGGACCCTGAAGGCTTTCCCGAGAAAAATTGCGCACGAAATCCCCGTAGGGAATAATTCCGAGAATTAAAAATGTTTACCATAATCCAGAAAAAATAAATTGCGTTATAATAAATTTATAAAAAAAGTTGAAGGAAACTTTTTTTACTAAATCACATGATAAATATTGTTCTTCGTAATTTTATCTATGTATTTGCATGTATATATGTTGGCACTATGTATTGTATAATATTAGTTGTTTATCATTTTGTAATTAGACATGAATCTAGGACACGTGAGAAACAGTACAACAAAATTCTCGCGGTTGCGCAAAATGCTGTCGGCTATTTTCTGCCGCGCGGCAGAAGCGAACGCCGCACATTTTTCGCGCAACGGAAACGTTGCTTTATGTACGATCATAAAATGTCAAAAGCGCCGGTGGGTCGTATCCATGCGTACGTACATACGACACGCCGGTTAAATTACCGGGAGCTTTTTGCGCGCGTAAAATGTGGTTAACAAACGGTGAAGGAGAGACGGCAGGAAATGCACCGATAACGTCACTCACATTGCGAGATAGCTGATACTAACATTAACATTTATGTGCGGCTGAATAGGTTTAAAAGTTGCATCGCGTAACAGCGTCTCGTTGATAAACGTGAGACTTATGAAATCTTAAGAAAATATATACAGGTATAAAAGTTTGATTTTTTGAAAATTTATCCGCCATGAATCTTTATTTTTAACGTTTTTGTAATTTCTGTATAATTATGTAGTTATATATTTTTTTCCAAGATTCACGTTTATCGATGTAAAAGCGTTGCGTTAAGTTTTTGCAATAACACGTAAAAAGATCGATTTCGCTGAAGGTATTAAAAAAATATTTTTATTGGATCAAAATAATTGTATAGGACACTCAAGGTGATTCCTAGAATATCAACGGTTTTTACAGCACCACTATCATGTTTAAGCGTTCCATATAATTAGTTGGATGTCCAACGAAATTATTTTCAGATCTGTATCTACATTTTTTTTTTACGCCCCAGCAAAATCCGTTCTTCCCGCGCAGAAAAATAACACGAAAAATATAGAAGCAAATTGATGGATACAATTTCACTGTAAAATTTGGGATGAAAGTAAAATTACATACAATTTTAAAAAGGAGCATCGGGATATCGTAAAAAGAGAACGATGCTTCGAAGGCTTTTTCGATATTTTCGAGTTAAAATAGATCTGCCTTTAGTGCTCAGAGTTTACGGCACGAGGGCCCCGGTAATGGCAGGAATAAAGCATCTGCAGACTTGCCACGAGAGAGAGAGAGAGAGAGAGAGAGAGAAAACGAAAGAGAAAAAGAGAAGAGGGAGACGGCGCAATTCTACATCTACAACGATCCCGCTAAAAAGAAATAATGCATAGGGGCATGACCGCGTGAATAGTGTTGTACATTGGTAGATTGGAAGATTGTGCTTTAATCGCGTCGCTAACACACACAGACCGTGCGAGTCCGAGCACAGCCGAGAAAAATCCCGGAAGCTATCACGTGCGAACAAGGAGAGTCTGCGAATCGTTCTACTTTATATCTGGAGGAAATAAAAAGACTCGCAAAAAATATGTATATATCTCCTAAATCAAAATTCTAAGCGGACAAATTTAATTTGGAGTTCTCTCAACGCCAGAAATATGAACGTTTCTTACTCACTAAAAGGAATGAATAAATTACTGTGAAAATAAGAGAAATGTTTAAAAAAAATATATTAAGTTGAGTAAAAAGTCATCGCGTATTTTTTACCTCAAAGTTGTATATACAATATCTTCGTCAATAATGAATGAAATTCAAATTTAAAAAAAGGGTTTTAAAGCTTGAAATCTCTACTTTTGAAAGCTTATCACATTTTTTAAGTTTATATGAGTTTGATAATTTTTACATACCAAAAACTACGAGCTGAAAAAGACGAAAAATTTTCTTCTCACTTTGTGGATTTGTAACGTGTCCAAAACGAATTTGAGAAAATTTTCGATTACCTATCGTGAAAGCTTGATACTTTCCCTACAAAATCGTTTTTTTTAAATATTCCTACGACTTTTGATTACTGAGTTATCGCGGATTAAATAAAAGAATTATTTTGACTTTAATTGCTCATAACTCCATTAAAAATTGTCGTATCGTATAATTTAAAAAAGAGATTTTTAAAGCTGAAACTTTACTCTATCAAGATATATTTATATTGTTGGTAAGAAAGTAATTGCGGTTTTTACTGATAGATGTCTTTTAAAAAAACGCGATGACTTTTTACTTAACCTAATAATATGTCATCGATATAAAGAACATAATTTATTAAATTATTTTATCGAATAAATTGCATAAACAGGTAAATGGCTTCAGGTAAGTGGCTAACAACGAGAAACACCGATGATTAAAAAGAGAGAGGCCGAGGAATCAATGATTAATCTCATCATCCCTGACTAAAGGCGTTATTTATCGGATTAAAGCCGTTTGCACTGCTTGAAAGAAGATTGAGTTGACGGTGATGCTAACGACCTTAAACCGAGCGCCGAGGATTAACGCGAGCGTTAATTAATCGCGAAAAAATGCCGGACGAGAGAACGATGGCGAGCTGTAAATTGATTCCGATTCCGAAGCCAAAGTCTCGTTCTTCGTCTTCGCATACTTTTTGCCGCGTCAGAGATCTTCAAGCAGACACAGCCACTTGACATAGCTAACCATCATCGCACATAAACATTCCATCACAACGATAAAATTCCATTTGCATTTTATCTTTTTTTAAATGTTTCCTAATCTTTTCTAAAAACGTATTTTTCTCTCTTTTTAAAAATAGCGAATTCAGTTGGACACATTGGTGCATATCTATTAAAGTCGTGGTACATCGATTTAATCTGTGTAAAAATCAAATGCAAATATTTCGAATTATAAAATACATTTTATTTAGCAGCACGCGCTGAAAAAAATGACTGAACGGATTAATTGGAAATGGACGAATTAGAATTTACTGGTTAAATCCAGTTCGTTCGTTTCAAATCAAATATTTTTTTGTATATAATAGTATATAATAAAATGTACGAAGGCAATTTGATAAGTAAATAACTGTTTTAAATTTTTTTACTAAAATTTGACTTATATATATATATATATATATATATATATATGTTTTTTTTTCAACATAGTCTTCTTTTAAAAAGTCACTGATTTATCGAACTGTCTCCATATTGAGGACATCGCGTTTAATTCGTTTTTATATTTATATTGAACATTTCTAGTAAACATCTTTACGTCAATTTGTGTACGATGACTTTAATGCACTGAATCGAATTCGCTATAAGAAATATTTCTTTGCGTACGTTCTTCATAATGTTTTTACCAGTTTTCTACAATAAGTCATTACCTAAGATTCAAGTCTTAAGCCGTAAGAAATCGACCAATCGTAATCGATTATTCTTCTTCACATCCGACTACGTTTGACTACGTCAACTTTTATGGCTTAAGATCTAAAGTTTAGGTAGTGTTTTATTATAGAAAGCCCATAAAGGCTGCAGCACAGACTTTTGCATAACACATAAAGCACAATAGAATCCACCAATCAGAATCCTTCATCATTTCATATTCCGATTCTCTCTGAAAAGTCTGAATTGCGGCCAGTTCTGTAAACCGTTACGTTTGTATATTTCTATAAAATCAAATAGTGATGTGAATTTTACACAAAATTGTGTTGCAACATTTTAATATTAATTAAACTTCACATCAGATTTCTCTTACTATTTCTACCAATGTAGATTAACTATAATCTTGGTTCAACTTACTCTTTATCTTTTTTTAATTCTTAGAACTAGAACAAGATAAAGTTAGCTGAATCGAGATTAAAATTAAACTACATTCGCAGAAACGAGCACGTATCGTTGAAAGAGTGATTGATTTGCTACTTCTTGTTTACAGTTCAAATGGCTTGACGTTAAAATTCCGCAGGATTTCGTGTTTTTATAAATTTTCTTCTTATACTCTGTGCCATATATCTTTACTCGACAAAACACGATAATTAGTGTGAGTCAGATATTCCCCGTATCTCTCTCGTACGAAATGGAATTCTCCTAGGTAATATAAACGCATTACCTGCTACTTTAGCCTCTAATATAGCAAATCACCAGTATGTACACCAAAATTATCATTCGACATTGTCATCGTTGAAACATTGGTATTATAAAGGATTCATCTTCCTTTTAAATCTACTGAATCCCGCTGCCACGTAGCAACATTCGGGACATTCGAGATAAGGATGCCGAAAGTATTCGTCGCGTCTCGGAAGAGCGCGGAGGCGCGAAATCCGGGACCGACCCGGCTTTATCAAGCGCGGACTTTACTACTCGCGCGCACGATCAATGCATGAATGGAGCACACTCACACGCGCACGCACGCCGCACGCACGCACGCACGCACGCACGCACGCACGCACGCACGCACACACACACACACATACAGGCACATCACCGCCGCCGCCGGCGAGAAAGTGCGTTTGTGAGGATCCTCGCGAACGTCATCCAAGCGAAATTGTCGCGAGCTGTCACGCGCCGCGCGATCTCGCGATCATTTACGGGGGATTCCCGGCCGGACCGGCCGGACCGCGGCCGTGAAATTTTGACAGCTCCGAAGTGGAGCATGGCAAACGGAAGGGGAGACGCGCGCGTTGTACAAGATAAAACGACTTACCGACGCCGTACTTGGTGGTTTTCGTCGTTGTCCACATCTCGAGGGCCGGACGGTGCGACGCCGACGACGTGGACCGGTGGTAGCGATAGCTACATGCCAGGGCGGCGCGTCCGCTGCTGTCGCCGCGCGCGCGTCCTACTCACCGCCTCGCGTGACAATTCGTCTGCGACGATTTTGATTATCACGACAGGCACGAAAACACAAACATTAGGTGTGTTCGGCCGCACGAATATCGCACACTGCGCCGCGAGTCGCGCGACGACAGACGGCTGACCGTAACGAATGGCGTTGTTGCCGACACAAGTACCACGAATACCGCGAGGCGAGCCGCGGCTGACTGACGGCAACGCCGCCGCCGCCAACGGCCGCCCTTCCCCCTCCCCCCGCCCGCTCCCCACCCACACCTCCGTTGAGGCCGGCCGTCACTACGCGTCACGTGATATACGCGTCAAATGCACGGAGTAAAAAAATAACTAGAGGCGCTAGCGACGTATTGTTAAAGGAAATACGTGACTGTCCCAACTTTAATGGTTAGCTTGTAAACGTTAATTTTACGATTTATTATTAGAGGATGTATTGCAGAATAAATGTATAGTAACAAATGCAAAATTATACTTTGTTTCGAAGCTTTATTTCGTCTTAAAGATGATTCGGAGAAACACGAGTTCAGAATTAAAGACGTGTCTCAAAGATCTTTTTCTATATTATTGTGTCTACAAGATTTTTGTCAAAGAATGTCCCGAAGACGTTTTTGAAAATTATTTTAAAAATAAATAAACAACGCTATTTGATTACGATTGTACTCTCGCGTGATACTTTGTTGATTATTCAAAATCACCCGAATTGTTAAAATCGTAATTCTTGAAACTACCGCTGGTGCAACCACTTTGCTGATTATATTCTCATATATACTGAAAAAATATAATACAACACTGAAGATTGAAAGAGTATTGGAAAAAAACAAAACACAATTAAATTTTCAAAAATTGCAATTCTAGCGAACGTTTTCAAAATTAAGCGCCAAGTCCACCAATCAGGTCGTTCCTCCCGACGCAAGTTGCGCGGAACCCCATAAAAATGTTATGGGAACGAGAGTTTCCTTTCTAGTTGTTCCATGGGATATCAGGTCATATCAGGTGGTCGAAAATCATTGAGAAACGGTTACCAACGGTCGCGATTGCGTTTCGTTATTCGATCCATCAGGTTTAGGACAGGACTATCTTGGACGGGGCCTCAGGATTTACGACGATACAATTATTACCTATAGACGACAGGATTCACCGAGATGCGACCGGACTCGCGCAGCGTCTCGTTCACGTTTCACCGGGAGGTGCTAAGCGTACGAAACTCGCCGGAGATGGTGCGAAGCTCGCGAAATCTACGTCAGCGTCTGCAAGATCGATTCGAGAAAGATCGGGGATCGTCCAACAACGATGTGAAAGAGAAACCACAGAAGGCAAAGGATTCGACCGACCGGTCCTGGAACAATATCAGCCTTGGCAATGTATCCGCGGATTCGAGACGAGCGTTACGAAACGGTGCCGAGAAGCTGTCCAAGACAATATCCTCCGTGCGTACTACTTTTGGCACAATATCTCAGGTAAGATGTATGAAAATTTATGACAAGAAATGAATTTTATGTTTCTTACTTGGACTGTCTATTATAGATTTCAACAAATTTAAATTAATATTATTTTTTCATCTTTATTTAATATTTAATAATCATTCTAATTATTTGGTTCAATCAGAATTAATTCTATTGAAATTATAAAACAATTATTTTTATATTAATTATATTTTAGTTTTAATGTCTATTAAAAATTTTAGTGTAAATGTCTAAATGGCTTTCTACAATGAGCCATTACCTAAGTTTTAAGTTGTAAGAAATTGATCGATCATAATTGAGAATGTAAGAAGAATAATCGACTATGATTGGTCAATTTCTTACAGTTTAAGATTTAAAGCTTAAATAATAGTTTAATTGTATTATTAGAAATATATATTATTAGATATATAAATTTAATGCATTATATTATGATAATATAACAAATATATAATATCAATACACATATCAAAACTAAACAAATGATACTTAAACAATTCTTTCCTATGTATAGAAATTTAAGAGTTCCACACGTAGACGTCAGCGACTAGAGGAACAACAGTCTCCATCCAACATGCAGACACCTCAGACTCGCTCCCGTCAACTTTTAGGTCGCACACCGACTAAACTTTACAGTCCTTTTGGCATCGAATCACCGAGACACGCCTGGAATAAGGAGAATGAAATTAGCACGCCGGTACGTGCAGTACGTGCCTCGTCGCCAGAGTGCAACATGCGTTATATACACTGTAGACCATTTCGCTTCACAAAAGTGAAAGGATTCTCCATGTTGAGATAAGAGAAAAGCGAGGAACCTTCTCTTCAAAGTTACTGCATGTCGATCTCTCTTTCTTCCTAGCGAACGCAGTCAAGTTTGCGTGCCTTGTGTGCAACATTCATATATCGAGTATAATTTATTTATGTTCAAGTGACACGATTCCGTCATTGAGGCAGGAATGATGTTTTTTATACACGTAGGATAGAACGAGACTGTTCCATCAGTTTCAACCCTGTGGATTTTTTACAAATCTTTACCCTTTTTTTTTTAAAGAAAAAACATGTTTGTTTTTAAACATGTTTTTAATGCTTCAAATATGCTTTAAACAGTACTTAAAAAAAAACATTTAAAACATATTAAAAACATCAATTAAGTATGTTTTAAACTGTTTGAAACATGTTTTTTTACTAACCCTGATTGAAGTAATATAAAATTTACGGTAGCAAATAATTTCTCTGCAGTGACCTGCTCACAATTACTTCAAAAACATGAACACGAGAAATGAATGGGAAAGCCTCGATCTATACTAATATTTATAGATATGCTAGAAGAGAAGAGAGCGGACCTTTCATAATATTTATATCATTCCATCGCTTTCTTCGCGTGCGTAGTGCGTACATCGTAAACTCTTTCTACTTTTTTACACATATTTATATAAATATATATATATATATATAAATATTCATGCAATAATACATGGCAGGGCCAATGCTTTTATTCGATCAAATGTCAAAACGCTGGAAGTTGAAGTAACCAAAAAAAAAAAAAAACTTGTTCGCGCAAGCTCTATCAAAAGTTATATTTATTGAATTTAAACTTTTTTATATGCGCGACGGGTAAGAAATAATTTCTTATAAATTTTTACAATACTCAAAAATGTATTTTAAGTTTGTTACATCATAAACTGAGGATATTTCGCAATTGTATTGGATTGCGACGATTATTCGTTCGGGGATGGATAGGATAGTCTTTTTTTTTTTTCTCCACACAAGATATAAAAAGTAAATTTTTTTAAGAGATATTAGATTTTTTAATGCTAGGATTACATATATTTATTCTCCATTTATTCTCTTCTTTCCCCCAATGGAATTGTCGCAAAATATCTTCGGTTTGATTTGATATATATTTATGATATGTACATACACGGCGGGTCTCAAAAACTGATTGCTTTAATGATAAAGATAAGGCAGCTCCAAAACGGCCTCGATATAGCCCTCTCAAGCTAACGACATATCTAATCTTAATATTTATTGGCACAATAAAAAATTTTTTATGAAGAATCCAACGCGTGTGATACCTTCGATTCCGGGACCCCCTGGAGATACGTCTTTGTATTATCCTAACCTTCGCGACATCATGGCGTCTGATTGCGGTGCTTAATTCGCAGCACGAACAACGGTATTGTCGGTATTGTTCATCGCATCTTGTCGAATTGTTACGCTGTACATACATCTCGCTTTATGCGATCGCAAAGGGACGCGAAAGTGCTCGATTTTTTTTTTATCGCGTCGGGACCGATCGCCGCCTTTTTCGTATCAACTGAATTCCATCCGCGAGCGTTTCGCGGAAAGCACGAAAGATAACCTAATTACCCGTAATCGTTCCCCGTTGAAATTTCACGGCTGTAGCCGTAACTTTTTTCCGTTGCAACAATACGATCCGATAACGCGGTGCGGTTCGAACGTATATACCGCTCGTGATAATTTCGGCGAATTTTCAGCCGGACAATTCGGCTCGTTCGCGATCGGTAAACGCGTGCTCGCGCGTGTAATTCTCGTCTGTGTTGGTGTGGTTCACACGCGTGTCCGTGTGCGTGCGCGCGTGAGACTC
Organism: Trachymyrmex septentrionalis; assembly: GCF_001594115.1. Taxonomy (NCBI): domain Eukaryota; kingdom Metazoa; phylum Arthropoda; class Insecta; order Hymenoptera; family Formicidae; genus Trachymyrmex; species Trachymyrmex septentrionalis. Next base: position 258,616 of record NW_017306139.1, read on the forward strand.
GTGTGCGTGTTCCCCGTGCTGTGGAATGCGCCAGAGTGGCGGTCGACGGGCGACGCCGTGAAATCGTGAAACCGGCGAAGATCGTTCTCGCTGCGGCAGGTGGAAGGCAGTCGATACAATTGACACAATCGATACTATGCGCCACGACGGATCGAGATACATAAATGCGCCCGGAATTGGAGCGCGGAGCAGCACGTGAAGTTCCAAGGGCGGTAAGTCGACACCATTCCGCTTCCCTCCCTCCTTCTCTTCCCGCTCGACTAACGCTGGGGCGAGAATTGGGTGGTTTGTCGCTACGTAAAACTTCGCCTCCGTTATTTCGAGTGAAATTCGAAACTGCTGCAGTTGCTTTGTTTAAACGAAATTTTATCGATCGTAATAAATGCCGGGTAATGCGAAATGTTTTCCCAAAGTAAAGAACGCTGTTATAAAAATCTACAAGGGACAACCTAATTTCGCGTAACGTCACATTGATGACTTCGTAGCTTTCACTTGGACGTAAAGTATCATTTTATAATTAATTACGAGAGAATTGGTAATTAATTAATGTCGTCGATGTACCGTTTCCAGCGAGAGTGATTTTGTCGTACGGTAAATTATTTTTCTTGTTGATTGGCTGTAAGGTAGAGAGAGATTCGAGACCTCGATGTTTTACAGCCGATTAACACGTTTGAAAAATTTGTATGACAAATGTAGAGTCCGTTTTAAAAACTACAAACCATTTACGTAAATCTAAAATGAATTTGATCGATGAGCTTTAAGTTCATTCCACAGTTACGTAAGCTTAGTTGTAAGCGATTGCAAAAATTGACCAATCACAATTGAAGGTGAAGATAATATTGGACGGTGGTTGATCGATTCTTAAGCCCATTCTACAATTGCGCAAGCATAGTTGTGGTTGCAGTTGTAAGAATTAACCAATCACAGTTGAAAATATGAGGAAAATATTCTACTGTCATCAATTCTTCTACAATAAATCATTAGTAATAAATCAGGGAGTCGGTCTTGAAATGAGTTGAAAATTACAAAAGTGAGCAAGTTCACTAGTTATTGACCAATTAAATTATGAATATTCTAATGATTTTGCACACTTTTGTCATTTTCACCTCGGAGATACACAATCGACCCCCTGAAGTCAGAAACTGGAAATTGACCAGCCATAGTCGATTATTCTTCCTACATTAGACTGTAATTGGTCAATTTTTAGCTTCTGTCTTCCGGTGGTCGACTGTGTATCTCGAAATGAGGTAAAAATGACAAGAGTGAGCAAATTCACTAGAATATTCATAATTTAATTGGTCGTTATCTAGTGAATTTGTTCACTTTTGTAATTTCCGAGATACGCAATCGACTCCCTGATTTATCACTAATGGCTTATTGTAGAAGGCTTATTGTAGAATTACAATTACAACCACTTACACCTACGCTTACGCAAGAATGGGTTTCGCACCACACTTACTGAAAAGTATCCGTAATCTTGCGAAGAAGAACCGCGAGGTTTCGTAAGCTCCATCGGTTCTAGAGAAATCAATTCGCGATCGTCGGTACATGGAGGATTTACATATCTATTTTTAAATCGTATTACATAAATTGCACGCCTGAGGTTCACAATTACCGATCGTGGGACGCGCCGCATAAAAATCACGCTCGCGAATAAAAAGTTCATCGCCCGTTGCATGGAGCGACCCTCGAATGTTCGCTTGTTTACTCTCATCCATTCTCGTACGCCGGCGTGGCGATTATCGCGGCCGTTATTCTAGTTCCGGATTTTTCTACATCTCGCGCGCGACGGCTTGCAAACCCGGCGTCATCCCGAGGTGGAAACTTCGAACAGCGCTGTGAAATGCAGCGCGAAAGTAGAATCCAATTTCCTTTCGTCTAGGCAGGCAGAGCCGGCAGAGTTTTGTCGTCGACGAGGCGAAATCGTCGCTCGTGGCAACCGAGCGTGCCAATTGCCATTATGACGTGACTCTCCACCGCGCTCGTCATTTGCATTTTCCAATCACGCGGTATCTCGCTAGCCTGCACGTCGTCGCGTCGTCCGGATTTATACCGTCGGATAAAGGCGGGCGCGCAATAAGCGGAAGACGTCGGCAATCGGATCTCCTCTGTGCAAAGGTAATTCGATATAAAAGTTTACTCGACGCCTGGGAATGCCCGAACGCAAGTTACGCAAGCTTAAGCCGTGTACATCGTGTTTGGATTCGCGTATCGTGACTCATTGTCAGAGTCGTCACTGACAGTTCGATATTTGTGAAGAAAAAAACGTGGTGTCGAAGGAAACATTTCATTCATGCTGTTACTCCGATTTTTCGGTCATCCGTATTTAAGTACACGCGATGAGTCGTTCGTGTCTTTTCAAGTTACTTTCATTACTTTTGACAAAAATTAAGTGATGTCTTGCGTACGTCTTTAATGTCTGCGGAAATTGCAGTAAAACTTTTCTCCTTTCTTTCGCCAAATTTCAAGCGTATCTATTTTATAACCTATTTAATAAATTTCGTAATCCGCTTCGTACATTTGAGATTGATTTAATGAATTTTATTAAATTAATGTCATAATCTATTTAATAAATCGTTTATGTACGTTAATTGAGATACTAAAAAAAAAAAAAAAAAAAAAAAAAAAAAAAA